>NC_073695.1:117389026-117575932 GCF_029784165.1 Wyeomyia smithii | reverse complement strand
GTCTTGTTGTTTTTTACACACGCGAAACTATTTTTTTTGCCGAGCGCGAAATAATCGAACTTTTATTACCAACTCGATTGAAAATAAAAACTGCGCTACGTTTGCTATCGATGAGAATAAAGAAAGTTCAACACACACACCAATACAATAAACCGTGCATCTGTTTGCGCGACGTTGCTATCGGTGAGAATAAGGTCTGCGCCAATGCGAGAAAGACAGAAAAAAAACCGAAAGAATATGCCCGGCGCCAAAAGAGAAAGACGAAAAAAACAGAAAAAGAGCGTCCAGCGCACACACCAATGCGGGAGATCGTGTATTTCGAGCGAATTTCGTTCAACCCGCATGAATTTTGAGAGAAGCGGGTCGGATGGTCCGAATCGCGTTCCATGAAATTCTGACTGGGATCGCGCGCATCGTTCACGGTTACGGAATAAAATTGGACGACAAATCCACCGAATGATCTTCACTTCAAAGCGAAAAAGAAAAACAAACAGCCCACTCAACCAAAATGAACCTCACCGAAACACTTTTTCACTGACACTGATCGATGCCTTGACAATCTTCGTTAACTGATAAACTGATTTTGTTGTCTTGCTTCCATCGCATAAAATATAATGAGGTGTTTTGACAGTTCACATTCCATTCAAAAAGCGGGAAGGGAGAACTCTGAAAGGATTGTAAAAAATAACGTTTATGGATGCTTTTTTTCACTTTCACTCAAGAGTGTCAACAAATATCAACCCTGGCCATCATACTTTAGTTGTCTATTGAGGTAACAGTAAAATGAGGAACATGTAACATCGGCAGTATGCTCATTTTACAATTTATAATGAAGGTGTGAAACTACAATTAATTATATAACAATTTCGACCAACTACATCTACTATAAATTCGGTGACGTAATTGACTAATATATTGGTAAGACAATCGATTTCATTTATGCTGAACAAAGTTTTCAATTTACCATACTCTAGGACGGTTTTGTTGAAATAATTCTTATACTATCGCAATGTTTATTTTCTGGGATTATGTAATAGTTGCAATCTTTGACTAGCCCATTTGGCAATAATCTATCGTACCCTAATCTATCGTAAGTTCTGTTTCATTTACGCCTTGGAGGAATGATTCTGCCGAAACTTTCAGTGCATTATGATCGGTCCGTGATTCAACTTCTCCATTTTTATTGAAATTCTTTATTTCTTTCATTTGTAACTCATTTTTCTAGAATTTCTTATAGCAGATGCTAGAGTTTCATTTAAAAATTCTAAAATTCTAAAAGGGCGTATGTCTTTTGGCATAGATTTTATTCGTAGCATTGTAGTCCAGAAACCGTTGGTTGTATAGCAAAACTGTCTGAGAATGAGTTGTAGGGAATTGAAAATGCATTATAAAAAAAATTATACACTGTACAAAAAAATTTTTTTGACCAAAAAAAAAATAAAAATAAACATTAAATTTCAATTTAAAATAAAAAGAGCTGAGTTTTTTTTTATTTTTTTTAATAAAGCAGACGTTAAAACGCAACTTAAAAAAAAGTCCAGGACGGAGAAATGAAAAATGTTTTTTTTTATGGTAGATTGATTTTTTCATGAAAATTCAAATTCAAATATTTTTCAAAAAATTTCTATTCTGTTGAATTTAAAAGATGCAGAGAGTCATTTGAAATCAAAAAGCTCTTGGTAATTAACATTCTAAAGACATTGGTTTTCGAGTTATTTCTAATTTAAGGTCTAAAAATTATAAAAATTTAGGAAATACACGTTCTTTTTAATTTGTCCGTGGTTCTCTAACAAAAACCATACGTTCATTGGAATGCTTGATCAAAAATATGCAATTCATTCTTCGACAACAAAACGATTGGATAAATAACTCAGGCGCTGTACCTAGCCTATCTACACGTTCCTCTTTGCCGAGTGTTTTATACCAAAATATGTTTGTCGTGCAACACTACCTACTTGTTTACTAATAATAACTGTTTGTAAAGTACGCAACCAATAACTACTGGGTTACCTATAATATCTGTTTTCGTATATAAATACGATTGCACTACTCCAGATGTGCTAGTAACAGTTTGCATTTTGTGAAGATGAATAAAGTGAAAATGGAATACACCAAACCCAAATGCTGTAAACCCTTTCCTGATCATCGGTGCTCATCAAGCTTACGCAAAATAAACGAAAACGTTGTTGCAAAATTAAAAATATTGAACAGTCAAGCTCATTTAATACGTCTTTATCAATTTGTGATTCGTGTAGTTATTGGAATAATAGTCAAGCCACCATTCATCCCTTTGTTGTTTACTATTCAGAATCTGGAACACTTTAGAATATCAGCTTCGTCATAATATCGGAAATACTCCATCATGATACTGTTGCGGTTCAGGAGTTCATTGCCAAATTAATGAGTTTTTTGAAAACAACAATAGAGTTGAAAAAAGCGATATTAATGTCTGATGGAGCTGCCTCACAATATAAAAATAGAAAAAACTTTGCAAGTTCGAAACAAAATATACCGTCGATGCAGAGTGGCATTTTTTTGCGACTTCTTGGTACGCTAACCGATTCCAGGTAAAGGCCCATGCGATGCAATTGGTGGCATATTACAACGAATGGCAGGAAATGCAAGTTTAGCTAAAGAACATGAACATCCCATCACAAGCACAAAAGAATTGTATGATTGGTCTAATCAGAAAAGTAATAAAAATTCATCAAAAATGTCAGTTAGTTGGGAGCAATATTTTCAAAAAATCTATTATAATAGCTGCCACACAAAAGTATTACTCTTTTGTTCCGATTTCAGAAAATAATATGGAAACGAAGCTGTTTTCAAAAGATGACGAATCATTTACTTATGATGTATATAAAATATAAGGTGAAACTAGTTCTGTAAAGTATCTATGTCATCAAAAAATATGTTCCCAAGATAATAAAACTCGAAAATAAATATTTGATTCTTATATATATTTATATCACTCAGAACATTTAACTCTTTCCTTGAGAACCGTTCGCCCAATCGTTTTGTTGTCAAAGAATGAATTGTATATTTTTGATCAAGCATTCCAATGAATGTATGGTTTTTGCTGGAGAACCATGGACAAATTAAAAAAAAAACGTGTATTTTCCTAAACAATTATAATTTTGTCGAGCTTAAATTAGAAACAACTCGAAAACCAATGGCTTTAGAATGTTTACTGCCAAGTGCTTTTTGATTCAAAATGACTCTCTGCATCTTTTAAAATCATCAGAATGCAGATATTTCGAAAAATGTTTGAATTAGAATTTTCATAAAAAATTAATCTACCATAAAAAAAATTATTTTTCATTTCTCCATCCTGGACTTTTTTTTTTAAAAGTAGCGTATTAACGTCAAGTTTCTTCCAAAAAAAAAAATACAATTCTTTTTCTTTTTAAAATGGAAATTTAATGTTCATTTTTAATTTTTTTCTTGTCAAAAAAATTTTTTTTTGTACAGTGGATATTTTTTTTATGATGTGTTTTTGATTCGCTACAACTCATTCTCAGACAGTTTTTCTATGCAACCAACGGTTTCTGGGCTACAATGCTTCGAATAAAACCAATGCCAAAAGGCATACGCCCTTTTTGAATATAACTCATGGGTGTAAAGAATCTCTCCACCTGTGACAAATGCTCCGTTTGCTAAGCCAAATACGTGTGCAAAGTTTCATTCAAATAAAAAATGGTCGATTAAATTTTCGCGTATTTCCAGGCGATTTGAAATGATTTTGCTCACTTCAAAACGCATGGTCACAGTATATTGCAAAGAGGTAACATGACGATGACGAAAAAAACTCATTTTTCTTTTAAAATTTGTCAATTTTCAGGGTCATCCTTCTCTTTTCAACACCGCTAGAAAAAATATCTGAATCTGGCGTTTTGTAGAGCAACTCAAGAGCTTTAATGTCATGTATAAGCCAAGTGTGCCAAATGGGGTAAAACGGCCCTAGAAGGCTTTATTGAAAAAACCGTCAAAATCACTAAAATCACTATAGTTCCTTCTAGACTTAATAGATTTTACTGAAAATTTGGACTATCACTGTACCTTACTAGAGCTACCTACATTACCAGAAGATACGCAATTTGGGGTAAACGATTTTTTTTTCGAAAAATGCCGTCAAAATCACCAATACTGCAAGAACTCGGGTTAGATTTGATAGATTTACTGAAAATTTAGATAATAACTCTAACTTAATACGAACTTAAGGACAAGATGACAAAAATGACAAATAGATTTACATAACGAAAAAAAAAATTTTTTTTTGAAAAATACTTGTCGATTTTCGGGGTGCTATTTTTTCAACAGAAAAGGTCCAGAACCCGAAGTTAGCATTTTATAAACAACTACAAAGCTTTTATTTAACATAATATCTGGATTTGATATCAAATAAAAGCTCTTTAGTTGTTTTATAAAACTTCGGGTTTTGGAATGTTTTCTGTTGAGAAAATAGTACCCTGAAATTCGCCAAGTATTTTCTAAGAAAAATATTCGAAATATATATTTGCACGGATTGAATTTCAATATTTATTTCCCAATTTTCTAGTAAAGTCTAACGGAAACCGATTTTTATTTCTTTTGATTTCTTCATCTCCATGCCTCAGAACGAACTGAATTTTCTTTTTTGTCAGCAATATGCAACCCAACTGTTTTTGTTATCTCCAAAAGACACAAAAACTCATAATCCCACTTTGTCATCTTTGGCGAAGTTGTAGATAATAATTTCGTCCTTCCAAAAAAATATGCCCTGTGAAAAAAAAAACAAATTTAAAATAACTTTTAATTTTCAACTCAAAATAATTTTTTCTACGCGGTCCTATACAAATTTGAAGCGCATCCCCCCGTAAAAAAGACCAGTGTACTAGACTGTACTACAAAATGCTAGGAGAGCTACTCATCTGACTCGTTACAATTTTAAGTACGAACGTCAAACGTTTTTGTAGATTCGAACATTTTTTCTTCAGCAGCACGAAACATTATCGTTTATGTTTGTGCCATCTTCATAGCAGATTTCGTTAAGTACGTTTCCTTTTACTGAAGAGTCGATGTGACGCACTTGATTTCGTTATATCATTTCCCTAACACGAACATCAAAAAATTAGAGTTCATGGTTGGAAGTAAGCTTTTGCAACCTGAATGTCATCGTATGCCCAACACAGACATCAGGAAAGTAGAGTTAATGGTTGCAAATATACCTTTGTGTACCAAGTGGCATTGAGTTCCAACAAAACTTTTGGAGAAAATAGGGGGATAACGGGCAAGACGGTCACCCTAAGGAAATCATTCATTTTTTCTGCTCAAAGCACAAACTTTCACAATGCAAACCATGCCTTTTAGAGTAACTTTTTATTAGTTATAAAATTCGGTCTACTTCTTAATAGTTTATCAAAGCAGCAAGCACAATTTTAAACAACCAGTGGATTTCCTTTTGGAAAATATTTATCTACATCATTATAGATAACACTGGTGAATACAGGTTTTGTCCTAGAACTCAAACAGGTGAAGATATCTTTTCTAAAAATTTATATGAGATTTCCTTTAACGGATTTATCGGCTTAATCAGTCAGTGTATACAAGCAAAAACGTTTTTTTTTTGTTCTTATTCCGACAGTTTCGGTGACTTTATTTCACCTTTTTCAAGGAGTAGAAAGGATAATCGTTCTATTGTTAAGTGTGTTGGTGTCCTACAACGGTTGTCTGGTGTGTATTACAAATGGCGTCCCACTTTGGTGCATGTGTATCTATTTTCATGCGCTACCCTGTATAAGCTCCGAAAGCTTTTTTCTAGTGCTTACTTTTTTCTAGCACTTTTATGGCAATTTCACTTCGAGCGGTAATCAAATATTCTGAGCTGTTGGTTTTGCGTCTTCCTCTGTAGTCTACTAATTCTCGACCAAGAATTAGCCCCTAGTCGCACTCTCGCACTCTCTTACGTAACCTATATAGTGTGTTACGTAATAACACACTATTACATATCAATTCGTCTTTATTACACAACGTATTGTACGAAAATATTGGCGTTCGCTTTAGACCAACTACACAACGCTTGCGTCCCTTGTTCGAACATTTACGTTCTGTCCTTTTAAGTGCGCAGTAGAATGAAATGTCACTCTGCAACTCCATTGTTGTGACATTCGATATTACGACCCGTACGCGGTGATCTAATGCAAAATGCTCAATTTTGAATATCTGTTTTGTAAATAATACATAGTACAAGAGAAACTTTATTAAATATGTATTTTGCTGTGATTTTTACCTAATTAATTATTGAAATATTTCAGGTTATTTTTGAAGTAGAATACTTCTCTCAGGAAGTTCGGCTGCATAGGGATATGAAATGAAAATCTAAAACCAAAAAAAGTGAAAAATATGTCCAATTTCAAATGCTAATAAATCGGTGAGTATTCGATGGATTTCCTTCGTTCTTGCAGCAATAGATTGGAAATTCTTCTAAGATTCTTCCCAAAATAAGATAATTGTAATTTTATTATTCACACTATTGTACTATTGGAAATAGTCAAGCCTTGTCAAAACGAAAAATTCGACCTCTGATTGGTCGTTATATGCTTGCTTCCCAAACACGGTCGACAGGATCATATACCTTGCAATTGAAAACATGCTATTTGGCCTATATAAGAGCCTGTTTCAGCCGGAGCCGCTCATAATAGTTCTAGACAGCGACAACAGCAGTCGTTCTCGTTAGCAGCAGCACTAGCCCTGTGGTTGGTCACCACGTCTCAGGAGCAGCGCGGTTTTTCTCAGTGTGTGTCGCCAGACAGCCATTATTCCCCCAGTGTTGGGGCAGCATGAAGATTGCCATCAGGACATCCAATTTTGAACATCAAAATGCCTTTTTCAAGGCAAATAAACAAGTCATTGAAAGTTAATAATTTTTGTCAAGCAAGCAAGCATTCTGTGTTGCATCCTAGCAATTTAAATCTGTCGCACCCGTCGAATTTACTGAATGTAAAATAGCTTCCACAGTGCATGTTGTCCGTGTACCTTAATTCCCCCAATGTTAGGGCAGCTCAAAAGTTGTAATCAGTAACCGATTTTGTACCGCAAAATGCTTTTTTCAAGGCAAATAAAAAAATAATTGAAGGTTAATAATTTTCTGGCATCAACACAAGCAGACATTCTGTGCGGGATGCAATCAAATTCTGTTGTAGTTGTCTAATTTTTACTTTTACTCTATTTAGTAAACCCCCCACTGTAGGGGCAGCGCAAAGGCTGCGATCAGCATGACGAACTTTGAATAACAAACGGTTAACGTTTATTCACTAAAAATTCATTCAATTCAAAACAAGTTTTTGTCTGAGTACAATAATTTGCACAAAAAAACATTAAAAATTTTACCGCATTATCAGACGCGTTTCTCCAGTCATGCCTCGTGAACGTGAAGGTTCCTTATCGCAGACATAGATTTCGTGCTCCAGCACGTTACAACACGTGGAAATTGCCTTTTGAAGTAGAATACTTCTCTCAGAAAGTTCGGCTACATAGGGATGTGAAATGAAAATCTAAAACTGAAAAAAGTGAGAAATATGTCCAATTTCAAATGCTAATAAATCGGATAGTTTTCGATGGATTTCCTTCGTTTTTGCAGCAATCGATTAGAAAATCTTCTAAGATTCCTACCAGATGCATGAAATTGCAATTTTATTATTCGAACTATTGTACTATTGAAAATCCTTAAGCCTTGTCAAAACACAAAATTCGACCTCTGATTGGTCGTTATACCGCGCTTTCCCAAGCACGGTCGGCAGAGTTATGGACCTAGTAAATTGGGAATGCATCATTTGGTCTATATAAGAACTTCATCAGATAATAAACAGACATTTCATCGGATATTAAATTGAACAACAGAAATTTGAAGAACAAAAATGAATATTTGAAGAGTTAATATTTTCTCGTTTTGCGCTATAATCCAAAGTTAATTATCTTCATCTACATGCATACTCTGACTATTATTACGTGTTACGTGCGTCGCTTAGTGTTTGGCTACGGTTATGCAGAACGCAAATAACGGCGCGATGCGATTCGGCAAGACGAAATGTGTTGAAATGTATAGCTCTACTTCGCCTTAAAATGAGCTGTACATTTCACCACGGTAAGGCGAATTGCATCGCGCCATCATTCGCATTCTGCATAACCGTAGCCTTTATTCCGTTTCCGTTTAATGATGTTGTATTAAATGTGCATATTACAATTCGGCAGCACTTCAACTTCTCATTTGCACAAAATTTTAAAATATTCAATAAACTTCATTCAAAATATCAAACAAAAAGAAATTACAATACTGCCAATGAATGGTCAACGTTTATTTACTAGAAAAAAAATGACTGATACGCAAGCAGCCGAGTTATCTTTCTTGTAAAAGTATTCTACTTCAACCTTGCGGTCGTGGCTTTGCATACAACCTTCCTGTGATTTTTAAGCTTTTTTAGTATTAGTATATAATTACAGAACTATTCTAAATAAGCTTATTAGATACTATATTCACTAAAACTAGTGTAGACAGTATTTATGGAACGTGCGATGCGCGTGACACCTTGACCAATTGTGGCTGTTGCGAACGGGAACGCGTTCGATTAGGGATCGAACACCCGGTTTTCTACAGAAGTCTATACTAATAGCAACAGAAGCGTTCCAAGAGCCGGGGAACCTGCAATTTATGCAGGTCATATTAACGTTGAGTACGTTTTGCAGCTGGGCAACGTTGACAGAATAAGGAATTTCTCACCCGAAGGCGACTCGCTGTTAATCATCGCATTAAATGGTTTTGCTTACATTCAGATTACCGTGCTTGATACCCACACCATCAGGCAGCTGTCCGGTTTAGTTGATCTTGAAAATAATAACCAGTATCAGGAATGACGCCAATAAAAACCGGTACTTGAGAAATTACATCAAAACGATTAAAATTACATCTATTCTAAATATAAGAAACAGAACGTGTCTCGCATCCGAAGTGTATACATACTCATTATTCATTCGCGTCAGCAACCGTTCATTCATAAAATACAAAAGTCATTAAACTCTCTTACACACGCCACGGTCGATTTTCAGTAGTTCACTCCATCAACGAGGCTCTACATTCGTTAGTTCACGCGTGTTTTTGGCCTCCGGAGATACGATATCTCGATTTCTGTATTACAATGGTCTCTTCAACAAATTGTAGATTTATCTCTCTGTGCCTCCGAAAGCTTCTCCTCGACTCGGTTCAAGTGCATGAGTTGAGTAATTTTGGCTACTTAATGTTCTACCAGAGCCGGACGAAACAAGCTTGAAAACTTCACTCTCTGAAGTACGACGAGCAGAAAAGCAAAGCAACAGAAAGACGAACATTTCAACAGGCTATTCGTATCGTTCGGTATTCAGTGCCAGAATCAGACCCCGGGGAGGTCAGGAAGCCAGAACTTCTATGCCTCTCAAGACTCTATCTCTGAAGCACGACGCGATCTCGGACTGCATCATTGCAGAACAGGAGGCCGTTGAAAGTAGTTAATTTGTTCTGGGTGGAACATTTACGTAAAAATATCGCACGAGTCGTGTTAGAAGAGTGTGAAATTTGAGCGAAAACTTGAATGAAAAATATTGGCTGCATCCACAATGTCAAAGTTGATTATTTTTATCTCAGCATTTCACGAGTCAAAGTACCAGGACAGAACGGTACAACGTACCGCACGCGGGAGGATTGAGATCTTGGTGGGTTCAGGTTCAGTACGGCTTCCTGTCACCGATGTTTACGTGTGCGTCTCTCGCCGCGTAGCTCTTATGAATGGAAGCGTCGAGTCGCGGCTCTGGAGATTAAAATCTTCCCTCTTTACAAAGACCATGCGCTCACTTTCAACAAATTTTATGTTCTTTTGAGACTCTCTCTCCCTCTCCCTGCCTTTTCCAACAGAATGCCCATGCATTAAGACCGTTGCGTTGGCCACGAATGAACGAAGCAAACGAACACCGCTGAATTTGAGTTGTAATCTTGCTTTTCCTCAAGAATAAAAATTATTGCTCATTGTGTTTATGTGATATTTTGTCAATGCTGTCGCTCCATGGGCCACTTTTGGGGCTTTTGAGTACGGAAGAGATGACAAAGTGTGCTTTCAAGGGAACATGAATTAAATTTATTGCAGCTCAATTGTGGAACTGATTCAAGCGGTCGGTTTCCTTTTCGTTGGCGCGCTGTTAGATCTTGAATGGTCGATTCCATAGGTTTGGTGTAACAAAGCCCTTCGGTTTCATATGTAGACTTGCTTTCAGTCTCTCACTGCGAGGGAGGACAATATTTCTATCAAAGACGATTGTAAATATCAAACAAACCAAAATTAAATTTAATTCCCACGACAGTGGGGAAAACAACGAATTACTAGATTTTCAGCAATTAACTTGCGTAAGATAGCCAGACCGGTTTAATTTTTGGAACGCTTTTTGATTCAGTTAAGATAAAGGTTAGGTGCAAATTTGTAAACAATGCTCGTTTCGCTATTGTGGTTGGATCGTAAAAACGATATACTTTCCGTCACAAACAGCGAAATAATTGTTGAAAGCTCAAACCTGTTGTGAGGAAAGCACATTTTTACTACTGGGGTACAAGTGGAAACATTTGTTTTGTTTTTTTTTGTCTTTTCGAAAACTGGAATAATTTTCGAACGATATTTATATAGATTGGTCTAATAGTACAAAAATGTGCTGGATGGAAATAATGTTCCGATTCTTGATTCTTCGTAATATTTTTATATATTTTATTCAATTGTAGTTGTTTTTTGAAAATAATGCATTGAATCTATTTTGGTGTCATTATTCTGAAAAAGTAATATAAGAATTCACTGTATCAATGATATCTCTTTTTTATTTGTTTCGACAATGATCAAACGAATTTGAAAATTAAAAAATAACTTTTGGCAGTTCCTTGTTTTCTATTTTGAAACACGTTTGAAATCTGAACGTTACACAGGTACTCCGCTATCAGATACAGCGCCATCTAAATTACACCATCGAGTAGCTGGTTATAATTTTTAGAATACAGTCGTAACATCTTGAACTGCTCTACAGTTTGATACTTGCAACCATATTACAGTTCGATTCCTTAATCTCATCATATTACTGGCCCGTTTACACAATCGTGAGTCTTTTTTGAGCAGATCCTAATTCTTTCCACGGTACCGCTACAGATTACTGCCTACGTAGAGGCTAAGTGGTAGCGCCAGTTTCAGGTCATCTCATAATTGTGAGTCTGCGGTGGGCGCTAAGTGGTCTACCAATCCGTGTAATTACGAGATCACTTTCGGGCTTCGTTTCTCCGAAGTCATCCCAGCCAAAGCGATTCTATTCCCTCTTATTCCCGCATGGTATTCTTCCGTTGTTCGAAAGAAGAGATAATTGAGCTGCTGACTGAGTACCACGCGTTCTTCGAGTTGCAGGTTCGTCGGAATCCACACTGTTGAAGGCAGGCCGACTGACTGAGCTGCGTGAAGAATGCACCACCTCAGTGGTATAATTTCTCGGGCAAATGTTTAAGCTTGTTGCTTTGATAATAAATTTAACCGGTACGTGCGAAAAGTAATACTCGGTTATGAGCAGCTCAAGCAGCCGATCAGTGAGGAATGGAATTGATTTCATGATGATCTTGGATCTGTTTGCTTCAAAATTAACCCAAACAAAAGAGAAGAAAAGCATTCCCTGACGGAACTGTTACCTGTCGACGTAGAATGCAGTTTGGTTTGTTTTGATTCCTTTTCCATTCTCTTGCTGTTCGCGCTTACTGATCGGGCAGCTACAATCCAATAATTTTCGGATGAAGTTGTCAAACTCATTCCAAAAGGTGTTAATATGTTTCGTTAAACAATTTTCACCCGTCAAATTAAACCATTTTACTGCATGGCAGATGCATTGGGCAGTCGAACGAGCAAATAGCTCTAGAAAAATGTCACTTTTCGGCCCGCATTGTTAGTGTGGTGCGATAATAATTGGCCAAATTTATACTGAGTTTGAGATCGATGTAGGGGGCTTTATTATTTCATAACAGTTCTACTATCATGTTTTCCATGTTTAGGCATGAATGTTACTGAATAAGAAATTGAAGATTACACTAATGAAACAAAAAACGTTCAAATGTACTATCTTTAGAAAATTTCGGATGTTCTGAGGCCGCATTTTGTACATTTGGCTCGAACGTTACAAATAGCAGTTTTGCTGCCACTTTTTGTTAATGAGGTGTCATAATTACCGCACAGTATTCTCATAGAACTAAATTTCCTAACCGTCAAGCTAAGAAAATATTTGCTCTTATAATTCACATCTCTTCACTTGTGCTGTGCTTTTTCGCTATTATTTTATCATACTATGGAAAAAGATACACACATGAAAAGCAGTAGGATTCCCGGAAGAGAAGATCTGGCACAAACATAAAAATTTGAGAAATCTTAAAATAAATAATAGTTCGGAGTTTTGAGCACATAGAACTGGTGGAACTTTTTCTTTCCTGTTACCTTTTTTGACACCTTACTGTGTATAGGTATACCCATGGGCGTGTTTAGCCCCCCCTAGAATTTCCCAGAGAATGATTGTATTCAATATATATATATATACATTCCATGCTACTTATAAGAGCATCAAAATCAACACAAATTGAGATGTCGTCATTCATTGGCTAAAAACTAGTTCTGCACCCAGGATCGATTCTCAACCCTTGCTCTCTTACTCACCTTACCAGTCAGAGGAGAGCTGTAGTAACTCGTGCTGTATCAAGAAGTCGCCAGTTTACTCGGTTTTGGGCTGTGTTTCACCAGTTTCCCAGACGTCTCATCACTCGCAAGTCTCTTTCGATGTGGTCGAGCCATCATGCACGCTGCGCCCCTTAATTTCTTGTGCCGGTAGGGTTGCTGAAGAGAAGTGATTTCACATGGTTGTCGTCCGGCATTCTTACGATGTGACCGGCCTACCGCAACCTATGTCTTTCGCCAGGTGTGCAATGGGGTTCTCTCCAAGCAGCGCTTGTAGCTTATGGCTCATGCGCTGTAGCTATCATCCGTCGTCCGCTTGTGCTCCACCGTAGATAGTCACCTTCTGTTCGCCGATAGGCACCTTCTGTTCGGAAATTTCAAAAGGACTTCCGTAGAGGACTATCGGTTATCAGGGTTTTGTAGTTTTTTTATCGAAGTAGTCTTGTCCGATCATCACCGTGATTGGTGCGTACGTTTGTAATGTCTGAGAAGAACGGGCCGTCGTTGAGAACGTGGTCAATTTGTTTTGCTGTACGTTGGTCGAGGTAAGAAGGGACTTTGGACTGCTAATCCGCGGGGGGCTGCGAAGTTGGTGCATAGCAGGCTGTGCGGGCCGATAACCGGTTAATATAAGTCTATCCTTCCGTTCATGTCCCCAACGAGGATCTTGATATCTCTACGCGAGCAGCTATCGTACAGTTTCTCCAGCTGTGCGTAGAACGCTTTTTTCCCTGCATCAGGTCTTCCTTCGTGAGGGCAGTGCACATTGGGAATAGTTTAGTTGTGGAACCGGCCTTCAATTCTCAACAAACACAACCTGTCGCTGATTGCCTGCCGCTTTGGTGGTACAGTGCCTTGCGGCCACAAATCCACCGTACCTTCTCTCCTTTCAGGCAAAGCTCCTGGAGCGCAACGATGTCGAAGTGGCGGGGTTCTAGCTGATCCAGCAGAATCCGGTCGACAACCGGGTCGTTAAGCGATCTACTGTTACATGTATTGAGCTTCTAATCGTCGTCCTTATTTCGTTGGCTGGGTCATTACCGATTGTTCCGGTTCGTTTTGAATTCTTGATTCTCCGTAGTATGTTTATTTTAGTATGCTGCCTTACTAGGGCTGCGATTCCTAGTCTCGCGACGGAGCTGCCGCCATGGATGTAGCTGGCGAGACACCGCATTTAATAGTTCAACCGTCCGGTCCGGATCAGTCGCTGTTTGAGCCGCCCCTAGCCTGTGTGGTAGACGCGCAGACAAGCTGCTCTCTAAGGAGAACAACTACCCCACCGGTTCACCGGTTTTTCCTTGGTTGCTCGTATCCCAGTCGGTACCACGTGGAGGTAGGAATAGGGCATTAAGCCTTGAACCACACTGGGGTCTATTTTATTCTAACTAGTACGGGTGAACTGTTAAAAAGCACTGCCCAGCCGTTTACCAAATCTAGCTCTCCTAAATATCGAATCATTGTTGCTGAAAGAGCTTGGCGTTGACGATGTGTTCAAGATATTCAGTACATCATCGGAGATTCTATCCCGAAGTGATTTTTTCTGCTTCTACGATACTATTTTAAGCGTTATTAAATAAGCATATTCAAACTATTTTTCTCTTTTTTAAAATAGCATACATGAAAACTAGCCCCCCCCCCCCCCCCTAGAAATTTTCCTTAGTTGCGCCCATGGGTATACCTTCTCATTGTGGACTAAATAAAAACTAATTCAGTGTTCGTTCCCGAAGTGACTTTTCGTCTTGTAGTGCTGTAAGAGGATCAAAATACTATCTGAATGAACATTGATAATTAGTTTTGAGGATTTATATGTTTATACTTCAACCCAATCCCCGCGGGTGATGCCAGATGGCATCACCTGACATATAAACTTTAATAACAGTTTAACAACTACTACTTGAAATTTCTAACGATGAAAATATTCTAAGCAGTTAGAGAACAGATTGATCTTCAACATGCAATATAGTTTGCAAGTATGCTGAGTAATAAGAGTTTGAATGTCATTTTTCGATGTAAAAACTAATTTCTTTCCTCGGGGATAGGGTTAAGAATTAAATGGAGTCAGTAGAATCCTGTTTGTTAACGGTACAGAAAGTATTTTTGTTATTAAACCTTCAGACTATTCTTTATTTCGGAGAAATCTGGTTTAAACTAATTTACGATCAAACATAATGTTTGGCACAAATTTTGAAAAAGCAATTCTAGGTTGATTGTTACTGTTCTCAATATCGAATAAAGTTGTTTGATTGATTGAGTGAAGATGACAATATTTTTGTAACAAACCCAACGTGAGACTTTGCTCGGATGTTAGCTGATTTAACGTTAGCAATGATTTTCTGTGTTAAGCGTGAATAATTATTTGCCTATGTCGGAGGGGCCGAGGGAATGTACCACTTTATTTTCGAGAAAGTCGTAGCTGAACATTCTTCGTAGAAAAAGGCCTACCAACATAAAAAAAAACAACCTTATGTATTTTTAATTAGCAATTATATATTATTAAGTTTTTTGACGCACAGAGCCCATTAAACATTGCAAAAAAGTGAATTTTTCAGGTAATTTTAATATAAAACCCTCCAAAAGAGATACAACAATTTTGGGTGATCAATCCACCAATAAGTGAGATAGAAAATTTACTTTTTAATAAAATTGAGATAGACTCAAGGTGTTTTCTAACAAAGTTTTAGATTATCTAAAAACAAAAAACTTTGCCGAAGACATCATGTTTCTATCTCTTACTTATCATGAGCAATATAGAGTTTTCTATGAAAAGGTACAAAAAATCAAAATTTTCGTTCTAGCTTTTTGTCTAGATTTTCCTGAAATTTTGAACCTTCTACTAAGTTATCAACCATCAAAGAAAGCATTTGTTTTCTGAACATTTCATTATTTTTTATCTCCCAAAATGAAAAAGTTATATTACATATTTGTAAAAATGCTAAGTTCTCCATCACATATATAATTGCTAATATCTCAGCCTCCCGATATGATATCAAGGATCTTTTTTCATATAAATTTTCATCATAAATCCCGTTTGCCAGTGATACTTTCCGTTTTTGACCAATTTTTTTATTTGTGTTTTGAGGTTTTTTTCGAAAATTATACACAAAATTTACTTATTTGCGATATTTATTGGGCTCTGTGAGTCAAATAACTGAATGCGATGTTGAATTGAACCTTGCAAAATATTTACCCCACAAAATTGAAAAAAAAAATATACGGAAAAATGTGGGAATCGAACAGAATTGCAAAAAATACAAAAAGTAATTTTTTTCATAAATCACGTTCGGGCAACCTGTAAACATTTTTTAAAAAGTTAAAATGATCTACAATAATACTATAAATGACAATTTTGGGTTGAGCAATATTCATTTTCTCAAAAAAATATCATTTTCTCAAAAAAAAAAAAACGAATAGATGAATGATTGTTTTTTAAAAAACATATCATTATTTTTATTAAATATAATCCATTTCCAGGTCACAAGAATAAGTAATTAAAAAAATATATTTTTATATTTAATATTATTTCCAATACAATTTACAGAAATTTTGTTTAAATAGTTCAATCACCCATGATACATTTTAAGTTATGATAAATTTAGTACTCATCTAGAAAAATTTAATGTTTGTGCTATTTTTTGCAAAAATTAGTTGATAACACTGTGCTACAAATGAAAAAAAAAATGCAAGAACTTCTGAAGTGACCTAGTGTAGGTTGTAGGTCTTGCTGAGTGTAACATTCGCTCATACTAGAAATTTTCCAAACACCGACCTCAGTGCATACAACTTATTTTAACTCAGTCATTTCTGGGCCGATTTTCAATATTTTAGCAGTTTTGGAAAGAAGATAAATAGAAAATATATACAGATACAGATATATACAGATTTGTACTAATATCACTGAAACATGTTAAGTTATTTGATTTCAAATCTAATATTTTAGACTTTTTCACGCAATTTTTCAAACAAACTTGAAATTTACCACCTATTTTTGTGAGAAAGATACTACAACTACAATAAAATTTTGAAAGTATATTCAATGACGAATCAAACAAAAGTAGTTTTTGTGAAAATCTGTGAATATTTAGCTGAGTTATATATTTTTTATGAAAACCAGAATTTTTGGCTTTTATGGCACAATTATTTCACGGTGCTACAAATGGAGAAAAAATGCAAGAACTGCTTGATTGACCTAGTATAGGTTGTAGGTCTTGTGGAGTGTAACATTTGCTCATACTAGAAATTTTCCAAACACCTCTAAAATTTGAAGTTATGGTCAAAATACGGTTTTTGGACTTCAGCGCATACATTTTTTTAACCCAGTCATTTCATGACCGATTTTTAATATTTTATCAGTTTTGGAAAGGAGGAAAACATAATTTTTCAAATATTTACAGGTGTGTAACAATATCACCAAAAGATGTTGAGTTATTTGAGTTTCAATCTAAATTTTTAGACTTTTCACGCAAAACTTAACTTTAAATTTGTCGCCTGTTTCTTGATTTGTCATTGAATATTCTTTCAAAGTTTTAGTGCATTAGTAGTATCTTTCCCACAAAACAACAATATCGCACACTAGGCTGGGGGCTAATAGCGGTCTCGATCAACTAGATTTGTTGAGAGTATTCGTTATCGATATTGTTTTGTCACATTTAACATGTGTAGGATAAGTACAACGATACACTGTGCCCCTGTGCTGAGCCGAGAAAATTCTCAGCTCAGATCTTGGACCGGATCGAGAATCGACTTCGATATCACAACCGTGTAAAAGAGCTAACCGATTAACATCGCTACCCACGGAGCAACGGGGATCACATAAATTTTCTCACATAAATAGGTGGAAAATTTCAAGTTGAGTTGAAAAATTGCGTGAAACAATCTAGAAATTTGATTTAAACTTAAATAACTCAACATGTTTCGGTAATATTGGTACAAATCTGGAAATATTTAAAAAACTATGTTTATTCTCTTTCTAAAACTGCAAAAATATTGAAAATCGGTCAAGAAATGTCTGAGTTGAAAAAAATGTATGCGCTGAAGTCCAAAAATTGTATTTTGACCATAACTTCAAATTTTAGAGGTGTTTGGAAAATTTCTAGTATGAGCGAATGTTACACTCAACAAGACCTACAACATACGATAGGTCACTTAAGAAGTTCTTGCATTTTTTCTCCATTTGTAGCACCGTGAAATAATTGTACGATGAAAGCCAAAATTTCTGGTTTTCATAAAAAATATATAACTCAGCTAAATATTCACCGAATTTCACGAAACCACTTTTGTTTGATTCGCCATTGAATATACTTTCAAAATTTTAGTATATTTGTAGTATCTTTCTCACAAAAACAGGCGGCAAATATCAAGTTTGGTAAAATAAATTGCGTGAAAAAGTCTAAAAAATTAGATTTAAACTCAAATAACTCAACATGTTTCAGTGATATTAATACAAACCTGTATAAATTGTGAAAGCTCTATTTATCTCCTTTCCAAAACTGCTAAAATATTGAAAATCGGTCCAGAAATGACTGATTTAATGTTGTATGCACTGAGGTCCAAAAAACCGTATTTTGACCATAACTTCAGATTTTAAGGGTGTATGGAAAATTTCTAGTATGAGCGATTGTTACACTCAACAAGACCTACAACCTACCCTAGGTCACTTCAGAAGTTCTTAATCGCTGTAGCACAGTGTAATTAGTGAGCCCTTAAGTAGATTACCAGATATAACTGGCGTTTCAAATAGATATTATGTGAACATAAAAAAGTGAGTCCTTACTTTTAGTAATCTTTTTCTATAGGAACATTTGAGTATCTACGATTGTGTTTTTCGAACGGATTTGAATTTTGTTTTTTTTTTTTCAAATAATTCAAAACGTTTTTGGAGGTCGTATAAAAATATTTTTTTTTGTTATGAACTGTAAATGTTCCAAAAGAATAGGTTTAAGTAGCGATAATAAATTTATTTGCAGATTGTTTTGTCTTCAGTATAATACAGTACAGACAATTAGAGCCTAATTTTAATTAAATTATAGCCTTTCTGAATCAAGTTTTGCTTATATTAGAGTCGAATTCGTGGCTAACTTCATCGAAGAGCCCACAACTGTGATCTAACGGATTGAGCTGGCCGTACGAGTCCGGAGGAACGTTCGGTTGCCTAAGCGACGATGGGGCACATGGATGTTTAATTGTTGAAGAAGATAACTACAGTCAACTGTGTCCATTAGAAGATCATAAATAAGTATTTTTTGGAATAACACTCAACATTCGGCTAGTAAGCTTAGTTTTATCAGCTGACAACGATACTCGTAAGCTTGAAGGTGTAAGGGATTCTGCCATGGAAGTCGACGCAGAGCGTATCGGACAAAAGAATGTTGGACGCTCTCAATTTTATTTATTAGTCCAGTATTGTATGGAGCCCAAACAGGCGCTGCATCCTCCAAGATGCTGCGAACCAAGGAATAGTAGAGTGTTTTCAGGGCGTAGACTGCCGCAATTCGCATAACAGTCCTATGTAAAATTTGAATGTTTTCTTGTTAGCGGCAGTAGATGTCTTCGAAATCTGAGGTGTTCCGTCGAATGAAACCAAGTATGGCGTATGCTTCAGACGAAACGATGGTTATATGCTCGTCGAATCGTAGCTCACTGTTAATCGAGACTCCAAGATCTTATATAGAGTTACATCGATTTAAATCTTTTTCGTTTATTCTCTACGTGAAATGTTGTGGGCTACGTAGCCTGCTAAACGAAATGATGTTAACATTTGTACGTGTTCACTCCCATGCTGTTCACAAGGCACCAATGCCATATGTTGTCTACATCACGCTGCAGGGCATTGACGTATGAAACAGATGCAATAGTGCGAAAGATTTTAAGATCTTCGGTATACAATCGCAGATGTCATTCACAGAGAGTACGAAAATAAGCGGTCCCAATATGCTACCTTGAGGTACTCCAGACCCCGATCAGAAAGCCAAAACAAAAATGTAACAGAGGCTGTTAGTTTGTTATGTGAAAAACATTTCAGGATGTGTTATAGTTTTGATCCCGTTAGGTGTTAAAATAACAGAAATCATATTAAAAAATATTCTACTAATATCAAACCCATATCAAACTTTGTTACTAACGTATTAGCTTTCTAACAAAATGAGATAGCACATAGAACAGTATAATAACAACCATTGTTATAAACAACAGGTTTTGATAGAGACGAAAAAATTGTTAGATTTGTTTTAGAACAACTCCATTTCATGATTTGTTATTATAACTCATTCGGATTCAACTTTGTTATCCAAAGCAAATGGGAAAATACTAAAATACTAAATACTAAATACTAAAATATGTTATGTGTATCTCCCGTTGATAGAATTTTGTAATTTTTTAGTTATGCTTTTCTGATCGGGAAGGTATGGACAAACAGTAAGAATGGTTTCCTAGGACATGTTCGACCCGTCAGATATGATAATAGCCAATTGGTTATCCATTCGGGTAGGCCATGTCGTTTAAATAAATAGAGTGATTGAATGTCGTGAGCAGGGCAAAAAGTACGGTCACATTTTCTGTTCTACAGTTTTACAATGCTTCTGAACTCAAGAACTAATTTTATAAAATTTTATTCGTTGGAATCAGCATCATATTCTATAACAAGGGCACAGAAAATGGTTATCCTACTTTTAATATCCAGATCCGATCCATTCCTATTGTGAATCATTGGCCAAAGCAGACAATGACAAAACATCCTTATTATGAATCGTTCAGAACAATAAACAAGCGTCCTAGTTATGAGCCGTCGAACGACACAAGCTTTGGGGTGCTGTATAAGGCTTACAATAAGCAGCCGAATGTACCAAAAGTAATTTCGAAAATGAACAAGCCAAAAAATACTATAGGCTAGAATAGATCAGCTAGGTGAACGGTAGCCTGAGAATAGAGAGAAAAGACTCTCGCTTTGAGTTAAACCAAACAACGTTACAAATCTTATTTTCATTTTATATCACCCTCCCCTTTCAAAAATTTTGAAACTTGCAAGGGGAAGAAAAAGAGCTCAAGCCGTTTTGTTATCATTATTTTTTTTCGGCAGCGTATATGCTAAACTTAGCAACTAACAAGTCCAGTGACAGCGAAAGTGCCGTCAAACGGCATGCAAAATGATTAATAATATAAATAAAGTGTTATTTTTTAATATTTAGTTGAGTGCAATTTACAAACCTCGTAACTTGTATGCAAACTTTTATCAAAGATAAAAGTTTGGTCTCGATGTTATTTATTTTTCGCCCTCCACCTTGAGAACGTTGGGCAAAAATAGATTTCGAAATTTGTATCAGCCTGAATCACGACTAATTTTTGGAAAGGATTTCTGTAAATTGGTTATGGTTTCGAAAACCATCTTTACCGGGTTGTCGTCTGACATTCTCACGATATGCTCAGCCCACCACGGTCACCGCAACCTGTCAATCATAGCAGTGTGAACTATGGCTTCTCAGGCAGCTCCTGCAGTTTGTGGTTCATTCGCCTTCTCCACGATTCGTTCTCCATCTTCTCGAACAGTTTGATTGACTCGATTTGCCTTAAATCTCTTTGAATTTTGAAGGGGCTCAAGAGTGTCCCCGATACTCGAACTATCGTGCATAATTTGTCACATCGATTGTGTCGTATGCCGATTGGAAAACGATGAATAGATGATGTACCTTCAGGAGATCGGGGGCTAGAATCCTGTTGTTTTCTGCTCGCGCACCAAGATCAATTGCCATACCGGCCTCGCGCTCTACTGCATCACCGTTCAGATGCTAATCGAAGTGCTGCTACCATCTCGCCTCACATTCGTCCGTAAAGAGGTCGTCGTTCAAGCTCCTGTACGTAGCCTTTGCGGGAGCTGTTCAGCTTCTCGTAGAACATCCGAGTAGCGTTAGCTTGGTTCAGCTCTTCCATCGCTACGCGATCTCGGTCCTCTTGCTGGCGCTTATTCCTTCGGAGGACTGAGTTTTGGCTGATCCGTGCCCGACGGTATCGTTCCACATTCGCTCTCGTACGGTGGTGCAGTATTCGCGCCTATGCTGCGTTCTTCTCCCCGACTAAATGTTTGCATTCTATGGCGAATCGAAGGCTCCTCCAGCCATCCTCAAGAGTAGCTGCACCAAGCTTGTGGTCCCCGTGGCTCTGTGGTTAGCGTGGTCGATTGCTAGGTCTCCCACACGGTTTTGATATCGTGTTCGATTCCCGATCAGGTCATGGATTTTTTCGAGCTGGAAATTTTCTCGACTCAGCATTGGGGCACGGTGTATCGTTGTACTTATCCTACAATCCTATGCAAAATGTGCCAAAAACTATAAGGATAACGAATTCTCTCAACTAATCTAGTTGACCGAGACCGCATTAGCCCCATAGGCTAGCGTGCGATATTATTTGTTGTGTTGCAAATAGAACGAAGCAAACAGAAATAGCCAAAAATCGATCTCTTCGATGTGCTGGTGTCAATTGACCATCTGTTTTTTATGTGAGATATGACGGTTGTTCTACATTTACGAGCGAAAGCCTACTGCGATGCACACTAAGGAAGCGAAATCAAAGGGAGGTGTTGCCCGTTTACAAGCCTGCTCGTGAGAGTGTGAGATAGGAACTTGTAAGGGCCGGAACTATATTTGACGCTTCTTCAAAGCATGTCCGAAGAGTTTATTTATTCCAATTACTGAATATTCACTGATTCGACCTGACCTTTTTATTTATTTTCCTTGATTTTCATCTCGATTTGCAGCTGGAATTAACACTGCTGGGCGTTCTCATGCCAAATGATCTGGAAATACGCAAAAAATATCGACCATTTCTAACTTAATTGGGTCTTAAAGCTATACCAGTTTCTATATATCATTTGAAAAAGCAGCGTTTCCTGAGCAAAATGTGATTTTTGAAAAATGTTTATCATTATCCTTCGATTTTAAAATGAAGAATGAAAAACTGCTCGAAATGTCTTAAATGACAATTCGCCCACCCCAGTAACAATTTAAGTCGTATTGCATTCATTTAGCGGTTATCATGACCAATTTCCCTGCTGTTTAAACTAGAAATGCTATCAGAACCTTCTGATAACCGCTATAAGTTTGCTTTACAGCCAGGTGGCCCACCCTTGCCAACCTTATTGAAGCAATTATAAGAATGGCAATAAAACTGCTTTAAAACCACATGGAGAGAGTACCGCACACTATAAGCAACTGGCATTACCTCTTTAAGAGCGCAATAAGTTTGGTTAAGTCCAAATTAAGGGGCCATCCACATACCACGTGGACAGCTTTGGAGGGGTTGGGTAGGGGTTGGCTAATGTCCACGGCCCATACAATTTTTTTTGAATTTATATGGGGGGAAGGGGGGGGGGGTTACAACATCGTTAAAAATCTGTCCACGTGGTATGTGGATGGCCCCTAACTTTTCATTGCTTGACAGCAACCGTAATAAGTTGATTTGTTGTGCCATTCCTGCACACACACCAGAACATCACGACACTTTTTTTAATAAGGAAATCTCTCGTCGCGGGAGAAATGTTTCACCTGTGTTGGTTATCATCGTGCAATCGATTTTATTTGATGGTGATATTGTAGAAAGATAAGGAATAAGGAGGGGTATTTAGTAGGTTTAGTAGCTCTCAAGCATAGCATATGCGCATGAAATTTTGTCGTGCATTTTGAAAAATCTAGCCATGTTCTTCAATACAGAGATAGATCAAAATCAACTTTGGATATTCAATTTATTTGTAAGTCAGACGACGATTCGATTTTCGTTTGAAGATCATAAAAAGTTTCAAAAATATCAATATGGCGCGGTTGGTAATTAGTTGGTATCAATCGTAGCCGCAATAAGCCTAGTTCAATGATATATATGTTGTAAGGTGCGGCAAAGGTTGGATGCCTGTATTGTTAGAGAAAAATATGGTAAATCCCTGGGGCCTAGACAACTTTATTTGTATGAAAAATCTGATATCACACCGACGATAATGAGGAATCAACGAGCTTTGATATAAAAAAAGAGGTGCACGAACAATGCAACGATACATACTTAGTTTAATTGAATATTGAATATATTTCGAAATATATCAATAGTGTTTGGCCCCTACCTTATTTTTAAGGACGCATAATTTAACGACATAGGAAATTATTTTCAACCAAAACAAGACAAACTGGCGATAAAATTAAAAAAAAAAACGGAAAGAACTAAGTTTGCCGTGTTACTTTATTAGATTTTTGGAGTTCTACGTCATCAATGTTCACAAATGTGCTGCAAGATGCTCTAAAGCATTTTACACACATCTTACGGAGACTGCGACAGAATTCTGCATTACACTAAACCAACTAAGCCGCTTTTGTCTCACCTGTATGTATATCATTGCCTGCATATATTTGTTTACAAGTTTGACAGGTTGAAACTGGGCATTTGAACGACCGCAATAAAACTGGTTTCTATGTTATATGACAGCAAGCTGGAGTGGTTTTATGGGACAATAGATAGTAATAATAAAACCAATAATAAAGCAATATCGCATTGACTCTTGCCGGTTTTATTGGAAGTTTTATTAGAGTTTTATTGACAGCTACCAGTGTTCATTATGACTTGCTATTTTTGGCAACGGGTTAAACCGCCATAAAACCGTTGGTAATATTCATTGCTGTGATAAAACCGTTAGAAAACCAAGTAGCTATAGAATTGTTACTTGGGCAAGTACGGTATATGGGCGAACTGTCATTTTAGGCGTTTCGAGCCGTTTTTTATTCTACATTTAAAAATCGAAGAATAATGATAAACATTTTTTAAAAATCACGATTTGCTCAGAAAATGACACTCCTTCAGCTGATACATGAAAATGAGAAAACCGTGTAAAGCTTTAGGACCCAATTGGAAGTTTCCGCGACTGGAAAAGTTGTTCATACTCATGAGTAATTTTCTGAAAGAGCGTAAGCATTTTGGGATTGGTTCTACTCCAAACATTGTAGCTCAGAAACCTTTGAGTGTATAAAAAACTGTTTGTGATTAAATTGTAGGGAAACAATAGTTCTTCACTTTTGATCAATCTGAATTATAAATAAACACTTAATTCTAATTTACAGAAAAAAGTTGATTAAAAAAACTCGAAATTATAGCAAAACTTTTGGGAAAAACTCCACGGTGGAGAAATAAATGACAAATTGGTTATTGAAGGCTCACATAAAAAAATAATATAATTCCAGTTTTTTTAAACATATTCGGTTGCTAATAGTTTTAAGTGATTTAAATAGAAATTTCCAATCTGAAAGCTGATTATAATTTTTATTTCGAGTTAAAGTTTTCGAAACTTAAAACAATCATAATTATTTTTCTAATACAAAAGAGAGTTGAATTTCACTTAAAATTTATGTTTCGTTGGATTGTGACATTATTTTGAAACTTTTGATAGAAGTTAGGGATGGTGAAATGTAAATAAAATAAAAAACCAAAAAAAAAGTTTTTTTTTATAATTTTTTTTACTCAACACATCTTTTACGGTGTATATTTTTTTATGTAAACGTTATTGGTTCCCCACAATTTATTCTCAGATTTTCTGTACAACCAAAGGATTTTGAACATTGTAGCGCTCTGAATAGAACCTATACCAAAATGCTTACGCCTTATTAGAAAATTACTTTTGAGTCTGAAAAATTTGTTTATTCGCTGAAAGTAGGTACATAAAGTCTTTTTTACGCATCATTGTTACGTGGATTTTGGAAATAACGCGGTTTGTTCCCACTGCGTATCCCTCGCGTAAAAATGACTTTAGTGTACTTAGTTTGTAAGCCAAATACGTGTGCAAAATTTCATTCAAATCCAAAATGGTCGATATTCTACGATAGGTCACTTGCAAGATATGGGGTTTTATGCCAATTTTTGGCTTTTCCCTATCACCTTATATTTCATGTAGACCTCATGGTCGGATGGAAATGAATGAATAAATAAATAAATAAATAAATAAATAAATAAATAAATAAATAAATAAGGGCAATGGTGAACCACGATTTGGCGGAAGCCGCAAGTTTTGCGAAATCCAGCATCGGCCGCGAAATTGAAAAAAAAAGTGAAAAGCCGCGAAACTTATGATCTTTTATTATTAACATTTTATGTCAATCGTGAAACATTTCGATTTAAAACCTGCGATGTTCATAAAAATCAGCAACATGGGCAAAGCAGAAGGTTAATGGGCACCTCGTTGACAACGGGAGCCCTTTTCTCACACCAATGAGATGAAATAGTCCTACAGGTCGGACTCGATTATCCGGAACATCGAAAAAAATTTCTTTCCGGATAATCGAATCACAGAAAAACTATTGAAATTTGCGATTTTTTTATTTCACTTGTATGTAAAAATTATTTCTGAGGCTCAAAGGGGTCTTGAGAAGTAAAAAAAAAAAATTGGACATTGATTATTTTCACTTAGTTCGAACAAGTCTTAAACATGCCGGAAGTGACATAAATGGTAACACATATGCCAAAAGGGATGGTAAAGGCAAAATTTCGGAATAAAAAATAAAAATGAACACCAAAAAAATTAAATAACGGATAATTGAGTCTAAAATTCCGGATAATCGATTCTCCGGATAATCGAGACTGACATGTACTACTCTCTACAACGTAATTTTGTCAGTCTGGGTTGAGTTGTCTTCGGACGGTTCGGTTGCTGGATCCTATTCGAGCAAAGGTTTTGGTGATCTACATGATAGAATTAGCTTCGATAGAGTTGGAGTGGTGATCTACATGATAGAGTTTGCTGCAAATGATGCTACATGATAGAGTTTGCAGCCAAAAATAGTGAGTGAGATCTGTTCTTCTGAACTTTTCCGTTTGGCAAGAAAATAGTAATCATTGACTGAACATGACTGAAGACAATTTAACACAGTATGTAATTTTAAATAATAATGCAAAGAAGTCATGTATCGTATATTAAATTGAAAAAAAACTATTGTTAGTTGTTTTTGCCGCCCGCGAATTTTTAACTTTTTTGCCGCGAATTAACACTGTCTCTAGTCATTTGGTATGGAAATGCTCTGCTATTGATTCTTCTATTGATTGAAAACTTTCAGCAGATGAATTTTGTTTTATGCGGGTTTCAGAATTTACGTGATTTATTTTTAAGCGTCCTTCGAAAACAGTTTGGTTAGAAAGAAAGCAGCACCTTAGACGCTTCAGTTAATACCGGAATAGGCGGACGCTGGCATCAAGATGAAGAAGAATGTTCAGTCGCACCTGTATGCATTCAGGAGCCAGCAGGATAAAGGTGTTATAAACATAATAAAATGTTTAAGGTTCAAATAACTTTTTTGTTTGTTTCGAATGCAAATTACTTCAGCTTAGGCTTTTGTAACATTTGTCTTTTTTACCACTATTGTATCTCAGCCCATGAAATGCACCTGGGGTGATGATTGTTAATCGGCGACGAGAGCTGATTGTAGATATGATTCTCAAAAGCAGCTGCTTGATGTAAATATAATGCTGGTTTATGAAGCAACATGATGGAAATAATCAGTATTGGACTTCATTTGTTTCACCCCTTAAAAAGACACCGCGAATAACTTAATAGATAGCAACGTTTTTTTTAGTTTATGCAACTAAATTTTAAACATCAATGAATTCATTTAGTTTCAGAAATTTCATATGAAAGTTGTTTATCAGTTTTCTGAACACTATTTGTTCAGATGATTTTAGCTGGTTATGAATAACGATCTACTGATATCCTGTTGTTTGTGCATTATAAGCAAAATTCCTTCTAGTTTACGTAATACACTAGATCAGTAAACGATAGCCAATTGAACTGGTTCCACTGGATAGCCGATTCGACACGGTGCGGTTTAAGCCTATTAGATTGACGCAATCACTTGCAGCTCACGTGTTCTACAGGCTCAAGCCGGCCAAAGCGGCGATAGCAATTATGAATTCCTTTGCCATCTGCAATCACCAGCGGAATTGCGGCGAGAAGTAAACACTTATCGGGGATACGATGTCGTGAGGACAAATCCATCCACACTATCCGCTGAATTGTCAACTGGTCGAACGATATGTTATCGGATGAAGCTTGTCTTTGGTAGAGAAACTGCACATCGCGCAACTCCATGGTTAATGCGTTGTCCGTCATCGACTGAAAAGAGACTCAGCAAAGCCGGTAGGTATAACTTAGTCGAAAAAAAGGAAAACCTATTTGATGCTGGAATTGCCGTCAGAATTCAATGACGGCTGAGCTGCAATGCTCACGTACGGTTGAAATATTTTTTCCTTTACTTTGCTGTTAACAATATATTGCGAATTTGATTGATTGATTGATGTCATTATGAAAGCGTCTGAAATGAAAATTGTCCGGCTGGTAGCGGTTAATTCAATGCTACGGTGTATTAATTTACTCTGAACCTATGTACCCGATCACAGAGTTGGAATTTTTCACCGTATATACTAGCATTTCGGTTATTTTTTATTGAAATTTTAGGATTCGCAACGCGCAATATTTATCGACTACTTTGAATAAGGTAAAACCCTTAATAAACAATATTATTGCATTAGTGGGTTGATTGGATTGATTGGAAAAATTAAAATTAGTTAAAATAAACATGAAACGGCTGCATATGGCGAAGTTAAAAGTGCTCTTCCACCAAGACAACGTTCTTGTTCATTCTGCTCACTATACGACTGATAAATCAAAGAAAGTACACTACGAACTCGTTCCCAATCTTCGCATTCCCCAGATTTAGCACTGAGTGACTATTTAAGTGTGTCTGGTACACACACATATAGACAGCTAGATGTCTGTTACAAACACTATTTGTGAACATAAATATGTAGAATTACAAAACATACATTGATCTAATGATTAAGAATTATGCCTTGACATATGAACGTTATAACCTTTAATTACTACGTTACAAAAACATTTTCCTTTTTGTAATTTTCTGGCTGTAATATTCAAAATTTTCTGTGTCCTTGACTGATAAAACGTACGTAACTTGCGTGGTGTTCCGACAAAGACGGTAGGTGAATTATATTTCCTCAATAAAGAGGTAGAAATTGTAATCGCACAGCCAAACACGGCGGAAAATGTACAATTCGTTCCGGATGACATGTGCTTTCCATTCCGGTCTCCTGCCAATCGACACAGTCCGTTTGTGTATTTTTTTAATGTCGTTTTAAAAAGTGGGTACCTTATCGTATGGGCTGTGCACCACCGGCCGCCGTCATTTTCGCCAGCGAAGATGTCGTTAATTCGTATTTTTTTATTTCCATTTTTTCGGTTGTCATTTTCATTAAATAGCTCTCCGTGGCAAGTTTTGTTGGTGCTGTTAGGGTGATCTTCTCCGTCGCACATATTTTCAAGGTGTCGCGAAGCAGAAATTGTGCACAAGGTGTGCAGCGATGCGCTTAGTGTTGTCGTTTGCTTCGGTTTCGCCTTTCTAACTTTTGGAAGCATTTAACACAATTTATTGGTTATAATGTTTTATTGAGACCGTGCGTGCGTCTGCTTCACAACGACGGTCTGTTGCTTACCAGGAGAAGAGTTGAGCGAAGAAACGTGCTTCAGGTAAAGGTGGTATCGCCTTGCACCGGAGGGTAGGGAGAGACGCAATTAAATGGGACTAGGCGCATTTTCCTCGCTGACCAGAGTGAATTGCGACTAAATGAGGCTCGATGAAAAGGGATCAAGGCGACCCTTCTTTCGTTTATTCACTTTCAAAGGGTGGATTTTCTGGTTTCATCTGCGTCTGCAATCCACCTTGCGGCACTGTTTTAATTTCAATCGGAAAGATTGTACGTTTTACGATTTCCTGCGTATGTCTGTTTGTTCTTTCTTTCTGGGAAGATTATCTTTTGTCATCTTATCGGCAGGCTGCTAGTAGGTACAAAACTGACGGCGTAAATGTCGATCATCTGGCCAACAGCTGATTGTGTGTGTCGTGTGTCATCATCGTTAACCCCTTTCTAAAGGGGGTTTGTGCCTAGAATCAGCGTTATTATTTGAAATTAATTTAAGGAACACTAGCAGTTTTCTGCTCCGCAATGCAGAAGCTCCGTTTCCAGTCACTAACACCGTTGCATAGCACCTGCCGTTCGATATTCCACCGCGCAATGAGATTATTTATTGCGACAGGACACAGCTTAACGCTCTACTTGTGAACCTTCGTTATTGGTTCTATCCGCCGTTGCATGTGGCCTCGTTACGCTCCACGGTTACTGCTGACAGCTTGTGGTCACGCGGTACCTACCAGCAGAAAAACTTTAGCTCCGTGTGTATCGATTCCACCATCAAACCCGGCATTGCAGTGAAGGTGCTCTTATGAACTTCTGTTTTGTGATTGCGATAAGGGAAACCAACCGAAATCATCCATTCGTACAATTGTTTTTTTTTTATAAAAGGTGTATACCTATAAAAGGTGTGCTATCTTTGCAAATGTAATGAATCACCAAAAATGTTAAGCAGTTAAGACAATCCTATTTCAACAACATATCGATATTGATAACGGAAATTGTGGAAATGATACGTGTGAGAACTGAGAAAAGATGTCCTTCAGAAGAGATTCAAATTTGTAATAGAAGTCTCAATATTGTTGAGCCCATCTATGCGTACTTTTTTAATAAGGCTGATTACCGCCTGCCTTGCAGAAGCATTTTTTCGAATGAGAGGAATCTTTTGTTGAATCCTTAAAAGCTCACTAACTTTAGAATTTGAAAATATTCATCAACTTTATAATTTGATACTATTCATCTAACATTAATTGTCTTAATGAACGTAAGAAGCCTTGATAAATAGTCTACATAAAAAACTAACAAACAGATTTAAAAACAAGGAATAACAATCATCGTCTTTAAGCAATTCTGTTTTGAAAGGTCGTATTTGTAATGGTGAAGTCAAAAATCTCAAAAACAGCGCTGAAAGTGCTACACATAAATAGGCTCATGGTGCATATACTTTGTTCTCTGCGGTCTTAGATACAGGAAATCCGTTTGACGTATATCTCTTCTAGGAGCGTAAAGATGAATTTCGCCGAGAATGTTCGGGGCATAGTTTTCGTCTTTTAGCAGTTTTGACACAGAAACTGTCATGATATAGACACCAGGCGACAACACTTGGTTCGAGGATACATCGGATTAACGAGCAATACAGATATTGATGGCATAGTGGATTCGTGAACTAAGCAGAAATTTTGAAAATAAGTCCTAGTTGTCTACTCGCTTTTGAGATTACTTCACAATAGTGTGTTTGACGTGAGAGAGCACTATCTACCATAACACCCAGGTCTCGAACTTGAGTTACTCGCTGCACAGGCTGTCTGCTATGGTGTAGTCAAAAAAAAAAAAAAACAATCGGTGTCATTTCACGTTGGAAGGATATAATGCTGTATTTGGAAATGCAGTCACGCAATCACGGGTACAGCCCTCCACGAAACAGTTCACACGGTCTGTGAGGCTCTTAATAATCTCATATATTTTAACATCATCCGCGTAAAGCATTCGGCAGCCAGATGAAAGCTTTGGGACGATTCCGTTAATAAAAAGTACAAACAGCAATGGTCCAAGATTGCTTCCTTGGGGCACTCCAGAAGGATTGCAGAATGTCTGAGATTGGGCAGAACCGATTTTAACATATAGCACTCTATCAGACAGATAGGATCTAAACTAGGTGACAGGTATCACTACCCAGGTGACAGGTCTGTGTCCACAGACAGCAGTTCTTATTCGAAGTTTGAAATAGTTTCTACAAATATATGAATTTAAAAATGTGCAAAAACATGTTCTTCAAACTTATTCAAAAATAATTTTTATTCCATCTTACGACAAGTTTTGAAAGTTAACGGCATGATATTAATTTTACATAGTTAAAATAAAAAAAGCAAAAAATGCTACACCTGCAAGTTTATTTTTCTGTTCCCCAGACAACAGTTTAGTAGAGATTAAAGTTTCTGAAATACAATTTTTCAAAGATTATTCCAATTAAAACTGATATGTTCTTTTAAAAATTAATGCTTGATTCAAAATGGTCCCAATACCCGTGGAACTGAAAAAAATAAAAAATCTTCAAAAATCAATTTTCTTATTTTCCCGCCTTTCACTGCAAAGAACAACAACATCACATTACTATGATATGAATACATGCGGTAGACAACAAATTCAAGCTGTTGTAGCATCGTTGTCATAGTGGTTAATTGAATTAGTACATGTTTACTGTCGCTTCAAGCATAATTGTCCTATATCCCAAACAACCCTTAGTGTCGCTGGAACAATTTTTCTTTGAACGGCATTTTATGATTTCATACCTTATAAGGATTTTGGTTAATAACTTCAGTGTAAAAGTATTATGGCGATGTAGCACTACCGTAAAAAGGAAATTGACATATGTTTGGATATTGAATAAGCACATATCTCGATGATGTTATGGGGTTTTATACCTTATTGATCGAGAAAAAAGAGCAAAGTTTGTTTTTCAAGCGTGTAGTACCTGTTTTGTTGCATAGATGTAGGAATTTTCTGAAAGGTCTGGTTTTCAACAATAACAATATACGTTTGTTCATAAGAAATACCAATTATTTGTAGAGTAATGACCGTTTCCCCGAAACGCTCTTTTGGCAGAGGTTTGCGGTGTTTACGATAGCGATTGCAGTTCAACTGAAATCAAAAAACTTATATTATTTCATAAGTTTAGAAGTGTACCGGGTATCTGAACGATCGTTTTTATAAGTATTTTATCTTCAGTGTAGATGGGACAAAAAATTTTTTAAAATTAAAAATTTTTTAGTCGGCCAAGTTGAACTTCGTGTATAAAAAATCGATCGTTCAACGACCGGGGAATTTAAAACGAACATTTAAAAAAAAATATTGGAGAAAATCGATTCAGCAAATTCACTGCAATCGTAAACACGGCATTATAATTTTTTGAGAAACACCATTCCGAGTTAAAGTTTCAACTTTAGCTTATGCGGCCGTGGCGATGTGCGCTGTAGATCGCACTAACTTTCTCCCTATTACTCAGATCTTTATGAAAATTTGTAAAAATGTGCTCAAAATGTTGTACTTTAAAATAATGCATTAAAAAAATCGATTTTTTTAAAACTAAAAAGGTTTAGGTTAATCGCTCCATTATTCATCTCAACAGCTTGGTGCACCTATATTCATCTTAGGGGCCGTTCCTAAACCACGTGGTCATAAAGAGGGAGACGGGGGGGACGGGGGGGGGGGGGTTTGTCAAAAGACCACGAAAGACCACGCACTTTATTGTTGCCACCAAGTCATTAATGAAGCTTTTGCATTTTAGAAATATAGAATGTACTAAAAGTTTAATAATAAAAATGTAAAAATTAGGGTGAATTTTTGGCACTTGACAAATGAAAAAACCACAGGGTTAAAGTCTCAAAGAAGGGGGGGGGGGGGGTGTTTGGCCAAAAGACCACGGGGGGTATAAGAAGTGATCAAAACATGACCACATGGTTTAGGAACGGCCCCTTATTTCTCTTATTTGTCCGATTTACCGTCAAATTCAATTTTCAAGATTTTTTCAAGTGGCTGTAAGTTTTACGTTGAAAATATGGTAAAATTTGACGAGAAATTGATCAAAAAAGCTTGATGAGATGAGAATAGGTACTGAGATGAATATAGGAGCGGTTACCCTATAACCTCTTATGGGGTTATATACCTTTTTAGTTTTCAAAAAACCGAAAAAAATTTTATTGCATTATCTTCAAACACAACATCTTGAGAATATTTTCACAAATTTTATAAAGATCTGAGCAATAGGAAGAAAGTTAGAGCGATTTGCAGTGCTAAACTTGAAACTTTACACACGATTATCTCGGAATAGTGTTTTCCGAAAAATGACTTTGTCGTAATCCTGATTGCGGGAAAACTACTGAACCGATTTCCTTCATATTTTTTTTTAAATTGTCGTTATTAAATTCGCCGGTCCTTGAACGATCGCTTTTTAAAACATACAGTTACATTTTGCCGCAAAAAAATGTTTAATGCAATTTTTAGCGCTCAAAACGAGCATTTTTTGAGAAAGACGTCCCCGTTTGCACTGAAAACAACATACTCATATGAGCGATCGTTCAAGGACACGGCACACTTGTAAAATAATGATATAATATGAGTTTTTTTATATCGGTTGACCCGCCGAGCCTCTATCAGGATCACCGCAAGCCTCTGCAAACTTTCAGAAAAATACCACTTTGATGCAATGAAAATGGTGCTATGCACTTAAAAATAAATTCAAATTTCCCTCATTTTGCTCCACCAAAAAGGTATATAACCCCTTAAACGAAATTGTTGCCTCATTTGAGCATAGTTGCTAATAATGATCAGTCCAAAGAAAAGCAAGAACAACAACGCTACGGTACATATGAATGTGAAATCAAGTCAAATCAAGTCACCAAAACAACATTTGTCACTTTTAAAAGTATGCTTAATATTCACGAGGAAATGATTAGTTTCGGATTAGATCAAATAAAACCCAATCAAGTGTTTATAACGACATTGGCTTCTTGAATACATGTTTCGGATATCCTAGTTGGTAACTTCTCTATAAGTGACACAGCAAAAACGGAGAAAAGTTGCGAACAGCAAGAATCGTTCGCACAAAGGCACAAAAGATAAAATAATACTGGTCGTAGTGGGGTCCATACTACGCCACTGCCTATGCGAGCCTCATCGCGCTCGATTCCCCCTGTTAGCAAATACTTTGTCTTCGACGTATTCACCTCCAATCCAACCTTTCCTACTTCACGTTTCAGCTTAGTGTACGGTTCAGTAACCGCCTGTAGCGTTCTTTCGACAAGGTCTACATCTGGATGGATTTACCGAAGATCGCGCCCAGTTTCAAACGGGCTTGATAGCGCACCCGAAATCTTCACACAGCACTGTACACCATCCATCGTTGCTTGTTCAGCCTTGACAGTTTCGCAGGAAAACCATTCTCATCCATAATTTTCTGTCGTTCTACACGGCCGATAGTATCGTAAGCGTCCTTGAAATCGATGAACAGATGACGGGGACTTGATGTTAGCGACACTTTTCGTGAAGATTTGGTCAGTTGTCGATCATCCACAAAACCAGCTTGAAAACTACTAGCAAACCTTCTCAGATAATCAGGAAGGGCACTTTTGCAAACTGCGTTGCTCGGTACTTCTCAAATTCCTATTTGAAGCTTTCCTTTTATATTGGTTATATTAATCCCTTCTTCCACTTCTCCGGTAGCTGTAATGAATCCCAAATCCTGACTATCAGCTGGTGCAGACAAGAATGCTATCCTTTATAGCTGATTCGTAGTTCTGGAGATGCGTGATGGCATCCTTAGTTTCACCTGTCGTGAGAAGCGGTATGCCTCCCTCGTCTGCTGTGCTCCTCTTGCCGCCTTGGTCCTCTGCCCTTTGTGTAATTCTGGAGCTCAATATAGTACTGCTTTCACTTATCGGTTCCTATATATCTAACGATTTCCTTGAGAACGAAACAGCTGCCCCATTTCCTTACACTCTGGCTCTTCCTGTCTTCGTTCCAGTTTAAATCGCATCGCGCTTTGACGTGTCCTTTACTGCAGCATCAATACTCGCGCTGTATTCTTCTCGTCTAAAATCGTCTGACACTCCTCGTCGGAAAAGCTGTTAAGTCGATTCCTCTCGACGAACCAGCACCTTCCGTTGCGCTGTTAATAACAGCTTTTACATTACTCCAGCAGACATCTAGAGAGCTTCGATGAGCTCTTCCTCAGCTGGCAACGCTGCCCTAAAGCTTTGTACGTACTTAATGATAACTTCGGGGTGTTATGTACTCGACCATTACCTTTTCAGATTTTATTACTTTAAAAACAAGGTTAACCTCAACTTAGCAAGATAAAACTCAAATAATGCTTTTAATTAGTTTTTTCGTGTGCCTGAAGGGCATTGGACAGAAGTGCATTTGCGACCGAAGTGATTGTCTTTTGTGGCTGGCCCTGATTGCTCTACACAAATTACAGGATACTCGAACTCATTGATTGAGTTTAGCTAGTTGGTTGTAAGCCTGTGCTTCAATTCGGAACAACATGGTTGATGAAACCAGTAACCGTTTTGGGATTGGTGCTACATATCTGGTATGGAGTTGAGAGGTAACTTCCGAAGAAGTTGAACCTCGATGAAGCAAGAGCAAATGTGCTGAGCTCTCAGGTTCAGCGGTGCAGAAACGGCAATTGTCGGTTGGGACTTTGCCGATTCTCTTTAAATGATAGAGGGTGGGACAGTGTCCGGTGAGGAGTCCCGTGATGATGCATAGTTCACTACGAGTTAAACTAAGTAGTCTTTTGGTAACTGCAAGGTTGGGGTAGATAAACTGTTTAGCTTGTTTACAACCGTGCGCACGTTGCCAATGAGATGCTATCTCTAGCCCATGTACTAAGTTCGCCTTTGATGGCGGATATTGAGGTACCCAAAAACGGTTTCGGCCCTATGAATTGCAGGGGCAGATCCTTGTCTTGCTAGGCTGTCGGCATGTTCATTTCCATCGAATCCACAATGTCCGGGTACCCACAGTAGCATAACGTTCCATGAGTGTTGCAATGTACTCCCAGACTAGTCTAAAAACACATGTGGCAGACTGTAATGCCAGCAGTGCGGCCTGACTGTCTGAAAGAATTCCGATTTTTGCATGTCTATAGTTGCGCTTCAGACATATCGTAGCACAGATATATATTGCGTACACCTCTGCTTGAAAGACGGTTGGCCACTTTCCTAAAGAGATAGTGGACTTTATACCTTAGGGGCCATCCACATACCACGTGGACAGCTTGGGGGTTGGGTAATGTCCACGGTCCATACAATTTTTTTAGAATTTATAGTTGTCCACGGAGGGGGAGGGGGGGGGCAATATCGTTAAAAATCTGTCCACGTGGTATGTGGATGGCACCTTACCTTAACTAGGTAAAACGAACCATTTTCCATTATTAGACTGTTGCCGAAAAAAGAGGCTCTGATTTCTAACGGCATATTTTTTACGCCATAACTGCTTAGCAGGGTACCTAGGTACCCTCCCAAATAAAATGCCTCTAACTTCTTTAGTTTTGGATCTTGGCTCTGTCAAACGATTAGATCTTTTTAGCATTCGGGACCGACAGTAACCTGAAACCATATATGGTTCCTGTAAATCCGGATACTCGGGACCATGTTTTGGTGAGACAAATTAGTACAATTGTCAATAAAATCGAACAACATTTGGTAACAAAATTCTTAAAATCACTCCAGAAGTTGATCATTTTCAGTCAATCTGAAGAGTTGTATTCGAAATGGCTATGCCGGAGTACATTTCCGATCTTGATCATGGTCCTGGAGATCCGAATTTACAGGAACCATATGTAGCCAACGTTTCCTCAGATCCCGTATGCTGCAAATAAACAAATTTTCCAATCTTTTAACGGGTCGAGATCTTAAACTGATCATGCATCAAAGAAGTTAGGAGCATTTCCTTTTGATGGGTACCCGGGTATCTTGCCGACCACTAACGGGTGTTAAAATTGACAATGGTTATATCGACCCAGATCATGCTGTAGTTGGCGACGGTAGCGGATGTTGTTGACAACCTAAAGTCTTTGACGTATTTTGACCCTCAGTGAGCGGTGATTAGAATCGATGTTTGCGCCACGATAGGTTCGGACGTGGATATTATCTGAGAAGCGCCTTTCGTCAATCAAAACGTGATCGACTGTAATTCAGTCTGCTGTGGTGAACATCAGGTTTACCGATACCGGATGGTGTGCTGGAGTTGGGCACTACGTATGGTCATGTTTATGGCGGCAACGAAGTTATTGAGCCGGTGTGCGCTGAACTTTCCAATAACCGATCCGAAGTCCTCCTGATGGCCGATCTGGGCGTTGAGATCTCGGTTCGATTTTGCCGTCATGTTTTCGGCAGCTATCGTGCGCAGGCTCTACCTACGCGTAAAAGGCTTTCTTATCGTCATCGTTACTTCCTTGATGAGGGCTGTGCACACTAATGATGTCAACGTTGAAGAAACGGCCTCTAATACTCAACAAAATTGAAAGCGGTGCTTAGCTTGTGTGTATTACCGCTGTTTTGCTAGATGCTGTAACCATCTCTGTACGTATATACTGATACTTCCTTCCGGTATACTTCCTGCAGTGCTACAATGTCGATTTCCCGAACCCTCGATAGACCGGAAGAAATGTGAGTACTTGAAATTGAGGGAATTGCGATTCTATTTTCCGAGTTTCTAATCATTAATCCGTTTGTATTGCCTGGGTCTATGCCAAATGTCCCGATTTTTTATTTTGTCTTACCGGAGGACCATAATGACGCATTGCATTGTTTAGAGTCTCCCGCTGGCACCAGGGCGTTGATCAGCCGCCTGTAATATGGAGAACAGACGCTGTTTTGGGCCGCTTCATCTTGGTGAACAGATGCTTGGGTTGGTGGATTAACTCTACTGTCTGGTCAGATAGTAGGTTCAGACGTCTATACTGCTTATGATCGCATAACTGTAACATCCGACATTTCATGTGTCTCTTGTTTTTTTTCTTTTTTTTTATGAGGAAATGCTTAAAATAGTATGTACATTTTGTATCTGCAAAAAATGCTCATGTTTGTTTGAAAAAAGGCGTAAAAAATACTAAGTTGTTTCGTCCCATAGCGTAAATAACCGCAAAATTGTCACACTACTTTACTTTTTCAACTTTTTTGTCAAAATAAGCTGCCATCTAAATCCACATCAGCATCCAATGGAACTAGAGGGGTTATTCTGGTCCTACACTCAACCACCGTTTCTGGTATTCAGCTCATGCTCGTTTACTCCAAAAAAAATTAATCTTCGCTGTGATATATTTTAAAAGCAGCTTGAGAGTGTCGGCATAAAGGTATCGTCGTGAACATAGTGTATACATAGTGTAAAGTAGAATTTTCTTAAAAATACTAATTTTAGGGGAACTATTCATTCTACTAATGTTACAATTATGCGATCATAGGTAGTACACCTGGTAGGTAAAAAGTGCTGAAGAGTTTAAAATAAACATTGAATTACGCATTATTTGATAAATTATCTTAAAAACTGTATTATTCATAAATAAGAGTACGATGCCTGTAAAAATTGTTTATAAATTGGTTAAGGGTAGTTTAATAATCACCGACCATGAACCGATTAAGCGGTTTTTCGACTAAGTATTTGTTATTATCATAAAAGGTAAAAATACCCTATATGGTTTATGTAGTTTGTTTTCTGTGCAATAATTCCGCATCTCATGTAGAGGCCTGCTTGTATCGAGCAGTAAACTTCCAATAAATTGTCAACAAGCTTCGCATATCCTCTTATATTTAATATGGTAAAACATCGACACCCAAAACATTGCTTATTTCTGTTTGGCCGTCATATCAAAACCCAACGCTGACAGTAAATTCAGCAGTCATTAATACTACAGCGTGAGGATGAAACATAACCGACCAGGAACAGACTGCGATGTACGTTTTAGAAAGACGTTAAATAATGCGCCAATACTACGGTGTGTGCAACGAACCGTGTCGTTGACATTCTTTCTTTCGCGTTGTGCCGTCGTCGCTGTCGAATTTTAAAGTCCACGGAATGCCTCTGTATGTATAAAATTTATCTATACCTGCTTATTGCGTTCCGGTGGCGGATGGTCATTTCTTGCACCGTTTTGGTTGTATTTTATTAAATTTCTAGCAGCGTGGCAGGTGTCGGCAGAATTGCAACAACAGGAGGGACAATAAAAACAAATGATAAATGACGCGGATGCATTCCTGGCTTCGAACCCACTGTTCAAGGTCAGCAATCAAATATTATATCCACTGCACCGGCTTCGGAGTTTACAAATGAAACGTATTTCGATTGGTATCCTGGACATTATTTTATATTGCAAAAACAATTGAAACATTTAACATGAGTAATAAGTATTAATTTTACGTAAATCCGTTTGATTCCTATAATCCTTTTTGTAAAGGTGTATGCAAAAAGAAAGAAAAATACGAGGAGAGTAATTAGGATTAACCCCGAAAAATGACCTTCAAATTCCTGTTACTCATCAATTTCATACACAATTGACATACACTGCATTAGTTTATCTGTTCTATGACCGTACTTAATAGGTTCGTCGTTTTAAATTTCATATATAATTATTGAACTGTAATCAAAGTTAAAATGTCCGGTGATTCCATTATTCGCTAGGAGTGGGTTGAAGTAAAGTGGGCAAAAGTATAAAGCTGTGAGAGAATTTGGTGCAAAGAAAATCAAGACTGCTTGCAGGTAAGATCAAACGAGATGACAAGTCAATCTTTTCGATCATTGAGCTTTCCAGATGTCAAATGTTCGGCTCTTGTCGGTTCGTAGGGGACAGCGACCGACAACTTCACTAATGGATAGCTATAATTAACAAATTATAAAACTAGTCACAATAAATGTAACAAACACGTTCGCCCGAGATGGCCATAGTAGCTGAGCCGAATCAACGAACCGAACAGAGCCGAACCGAGTGCCGGAGACAATAGATCACTTAGTGACATGACAACCATCCAGCCCATCGTATCGTGGCGTCAAGGTACATCGAGGACAATCCAACCGAGAGCAAGTGACTGAAATCGCGCCGTGTGAATAGCCGTGTGGCCAGCAGTGGAGATAATTACACATTCCGTTAATTTGGCTGAATTAGAGCCAGAGTCAATGGTTGCGACGTCTAACCCTGCACTTTCCTACCCCACCTTCCACTTTACTACCCAATCTGTCATAAATTAAGCCGTAAAACCTGTGCTCGCGCTTCTAGCCATTTTTTGCCTATATAAACACTATCCGGTTGGCAGGCCCTAAAACAACAAGCTAGACGCGCCGTATCAGCTATCGCAATGCTATGCTGTTTCAAATAGCGGAACTCGGCAATAGTCTGACCATCAGAACTCCCTCGGCCAGGTACGAACAGCGCGACGCTGGCAACGATAGTGAAGCGAGCGCGATGAGAACCCGCCGATTGCCAAGCCCGAGAAGTCAAGAACAAAAATTAATCAAAGCCAAGTATTTAATTGTCACTAAAAATTGTGATTTATAGCTTCCTCTAGAAACTGAAAAGCTATTCCGCAGTGAGGGAGGGGGGAAATATAAATGTTGGAAAAAAATGTGAACTGAGTGGTAGAAAGGAGTACACGCATTATTCAGCGCACTGGTACAACATCTTGACCGTGTCATCTTCACGCTAATTTGCGTTGGAAGAGTCCAGCAACTGCGTTGAACGGAGGGTTTGTTAGCTCCGTTTTGTTACTGTGTGGTGCCATAAAATGCGAGGGAAACAGTATTGCCGGCTGGTTAACTGTCAATTATGCAATTTGTGCTGGGAAACATTTTCCAAGATCAGTTTAACCATCGAATGTAGAGCTGGTTTCGCATTTTTTACAGGCGTAATAAAGCGTCTTTTTGAATAAATTTAATTCTCGTTAGAGTTATAGTTTTATTGTATATTCAACAGGTCGCTCAAATTTGGTTTGTTAAGTACTATATTAAAAATATAAAAAATTAATCTGACACACTTTGTGATTAAAGTTTCGATTATTGTTGACGTTGGACTAACGTCTATATCGAAGTTAGGCACCTGAATTTGAAAATCTAGTAATTCAACCGGGGAAAACTAGGGAAAAGTGGTCAGGTTTTGAGCGCTTATATATCAGTCATTTCTTTTCAGAATTTCGAGGTTTTGGCATCAACCGATCAGAAATTCTTTTACGGTTGAATTTATGTAACAAAAATAACCTATTGTTCGAGATACACTATTGAAAAATTGATAAATCACATCGATTGTCTAAATCATACCGAGCAACCAATCACCACCTCTCTTCACAAGCACAGTCGACACTAACGGATACAACCGATCTGACTTTGTAAACAGTCTCACAGCTTTCAACCAATAACGAGCTCGCTTTCGGTAGCTGCAACAGGTGTTTCAACACCGTTTTAAAATGCTTCTTTTATCATTACCACTGAACAGATTCTAAACACCAATGGCTTGATTGATAGGGGAAATATTGCGCAAGATTGTCATATAATAATTTAAATATGTTTTCGATACTAAACTAGTTAAAAGTTGTGTTAAAAGTCGTGCACATTCAACCAATCACAAGCTCGCTTCTTGTTTGCTCGCGGATGGATTTTTGCTTTGGGCTATATAATAACCTGCGTCGTCTCATAGTAGTCATCAGTCAACAAGTGGAAGGCCACTAGAACGGTCTTGAATAATCAGCAGCGGTGGCTGATTCCAGTGGCGAAACTGAGCTGCAGCAGAACCAGAGCGGTGGTATCAGGCAGCAGCGGCGGCGGTAGTGGGAAGCTGCATTTCTTCATTCAGTTCGGTTCTCCTTCGATCTGAGTTGGACCCCACCAGCGGTAATCGTTGAGTGAAAACAGCCAGAAACTGCACGAGCCAGCACCGCCACTAGGAAAGCTACCGCCATTTAGTGTGTGTGCAGTGTGCACATATAGCGTATGTGCATCTGTATTGCTATGACATTTGCGATGATAGGGATGGCGCTGTTGCGTGTGTATGGCTAGCTATTGCGTGTGTAAGACACTAGCATGTGTAGCATATTATGGCTATTGCGTGTATATCTTCAGCGTGTGTACGGATAGTTATAGCTTGTGTGTGGATAGCTGCTGCGTGTGTAATGATTAGTTATAGCGTATGTATGGATAGTAATAGCACATGGTTGGATAGCTTATGCGTGTGTATAGATAGTTGTATCGGATGTATGGAAAGGAATAGCGTGTGTATGGATAGCTATAGCTACAGCGTGTGTATGAATAGTTTTAACGCGTGTTTAGATGGTTATAGCATGTGTGTGAATAACTATAGCGGGTGTTTATCGAAGATTATTATTGTCATTGAAAATATTAAAACGTCTTAACGAACACAGTTGTGAATTTGATTTTACAGCAGCGATTTTAACTTCTCCAGCCAGTCTTTATTCATCGAGGAAAAATTACTACCTATGAATGATCAACACTTATTTACTAGAAATTTGATTTAGAACAAAACGGGTTCTTTTGAGTATCATAAATTATTGGTAAAAAGAGTTGCAAGTTTTCTCAATGAGCATTCATTAAATTTTCGTTTTTGTTTCTCGGTGCGCGGTTTTTATTTTGTTTCTCGCACACAGAGAAAGAAACAAACTTGTCGCTATCGTGAAAAATAACAAAACAATTAGAAATGCTCTAAATCACAACTGAAGAAGTTAAGATATTTTCCTGTCACTCGCCCAAACCTTGATAACAACTACCGAAAAACGTGTGATTGAGCTCTTGCTATATTGAGTTATTGAACCAAACGTTTTTTTTTTTTTTTCAAATACATGAAGTTATATGCTGGGCTGGAACTAACCTAGCATGAGTTTTATCGATTAAATGTCAAACAATTTTCAAATTTAAAATTTCCAATTTCAGATAGTTTCGTAAAGTTTGCTTTTTGCTTAGATAGGAAAATTTTATCAATTCGCTCAATTAAATGATTGTCTTGGTAGTGCAGCAAACAAAGGGTTGTTTCGAATATGTATGAAATGACAGCGATTAAATAAAAGATATCCATTCTTTTAGTATATATTATTATTTATAACTTTTTAACGTCTCAGCATTCAGAAATGCACTGTTAGATAAAATTGCAGCAAATACTAGAGTTGCAATTCTCTCTATTATTTGTTTTAATGGAATATAAGAATACCGTAGTCCAACGTCATGCGGTCGTGTCTTGAATACCACCCTCCTACTTTTTATAACCCAAAATTCCACTGTTTAGACTGAGAATGTAAGATTTTTTTTTTTGAATCAGGGGTGACTGGGAGGACTTGATCCTTTTTTATTATTTTCATCCTATTTGCAAGAAAACACATTCAAAGCAAGCTTCTTTAGTAGGTTTGGATAGATTATACTGTCTTATAACCATAAAAAAGTACTCTAACTATTTTGCTTTAAAAAGAAGCAACAAACATTTTTGCTGAATATACAGAAATGAAAAAAAAAAAAACTTAGTCTGAAGTAGTTTTGATCCTTCACATGTTGAAAAACATGTTGTTTTATACCTTCTGTCAAATAAAATTATAAATAGTTCATGAAATAAATTTCCCTGCGATAAAACTGAACCGTGACGTCGTGCATGGACTTATAGACAAACTATTAAATGAACTGCGGTCACATTCACTTCTGAAAGCAATTTTGAAAATATATGTTCTAAAATTCTAAGCGGAAAAACAATACTCTTTTTGCAACACTTGTTATGATTGCGGTGATGTATATTTTATTATATTTGTTATGTTCAGCACAAAGGGTTCATATCTATATAAATTTGAAATATCCAGTTTAGAAAATTAATTTTTAAAACAATTTTCTATAAAAATTAGCTCAAACATCATTTATTTTTTTTTTTTACTTTCGCTTATTTACCGTCGGTCTAGTTCCGCCACTGTTGTGGCCAATCACCGACGCCCAGGGAGACGACTCCACACCCAGGACCCTAACTCACGACCCGTTTATTAACGGACCGGCGCCAACGGCTTTACTTCCTCATGCGATGGAAGGCGTGATCCCAGAGATTTTTCGCCACAGAAAATCTCCCGGTGTCGGCTAGGATTGAATCTAGACCAGTTTGGTTGGTTGTGAGTGGATCACGCCACCTCACAACCATCGACACCTATGTCGGCGGTGGGATTCGAACCCAGGCGTCGAGCGTGGTTGGCGGAGACGTTACCAACCACACTAGGCCCCCGCTCCATCATTTATTTAGTTTACATTTTACATATCTATCAATTATATGAGCAAAAGAGCGAATGCTTTGGGCACCCCGATTTGCGGACTCGAAGGCATAACACATTAGAAAACACAATTTACTATTATTTTGCTTTCACATGTCCTGAGGAAAAAGGAAAGAGAGCCCCACGAAAATACCTGCTCCGGGCCCCTAAACACCGAAAACCGGCCCAGCCACCTAGGTAGCAAAATTGTAGTTCGGGATAAAGGAAAAATAATGTTATATAAAAAATTTTATTGTTACATCATTCTGGCAGAGCTCGAATACCGTTACGATAATATTTTTTATCTTTCGAGGCTATTCACGCATCAAGACATTTTTAGATGTCTTCATATGAGCAAACCAGACCATGCCATCGAACGGAACAAGTAATAATTGGACGGCTTAATATCTAGAGAAAACGACGGGTGGGGTAGGACGTAACATTTGAGCATTTTTATGTGAGTTTTACCAATTTTGACAGTATGAGACCAAGCGTTTTCATGCAGTTGAATCAATTTTCCGTTCTTCTCCTCTGTATTGGGATCGTTTTTTGCACAGTGTACAACCTTTGCGGTGTATAGATTAGGCCGAGCCGAAAATGAAGAAGCTAATTGTTTTTTCCTTTAAATCAGAAGGAGCCCAAGTTCCATATTTCTGAATCTCTCCCAAAGCATGCAAACGCTTGAATATGGCTTGGAGGGCAACTCCTGATACCTGGGCAAACACTTGCTGCGTTTGGCATGTATCCTTATCGAGCAACTCTTCCAACTCAGTGACTTCGAAAGTTTTTGGCCTTTCTTCACGCGGACAGTGTCAACATTGAAATTACCATCTTTTCAGCTACACAACCAATAACGGCACGTTCTTTTACTTAGAGCTGTCTCTCCGTAAAATTATTTGAATTCTCGATGCTCTTCAGCTGTCGATTTCTTTGAATTACAAGAGAAAATTCCCGCATCTTCTCCATCGCATCTGGTGTTCCACAAGGTTCTATGTCCGCTCATCTTTGTATTATTGAACAACAATACGCGCTTTCTTTTGAAATCTGGTAAACTTCTGTACGCTGATGATTTAAAAAATTATCGTATTGTGAAGACTTACCTCGATTGCATGCGGATATAGATGGGCTACAACGTTGATGTCTTGAAAACGGGATGGAACTGAATATCGAGAAATGTGAATCTATTTCATTTTCTCGCTGTCAAATTTAATTTTAAAATATTCCTGAAAGTTGAGTAATCATTATTTTTCAATGCCTTAGAATATCATTTTTCAACTTAGTTTTTAGGAACACATAAAAATGCAGTCCAGTCTTTCTGTCTGTCTGATTCATATAGACTTGGAAACTACTAAACTAATCGATGTGAAATTTTGTATGTAGGGGATTTTTAGGCCAGGAAGAAGGGTTGCTATGACAGTTTAAGATCCCTCTCACCTCTGGATGGGAGAGGTACCAAACAATTTACCACAAATTTCTGCATAACTCAAGAACTATTCAAGCAAATAAAACCAAATTTGGCATGTGGAGGTTTTGAGGAGAAAGATTTATATGTTTGAGAAAATTTGACACCCCTACCATTTCAGGAAGGGAGGGCTCCTATACAATTGTAACAAATTTCTTCATAGCGCGAGATTTGATCGAGGAAAGGAAACCAAATTTGGCATGTTAAAGTTTCTAGGAGCAAAAAATATGTTTGTGGTATTCCCCCCCCCCCCCCCCTTTCTGGAAGGGAAGGGCACCGTACAAATAAAACACAAATATCTGCATAAATCAATGGTTTTTGAGGCAAATGAAACCAAATTTGGCATGTGGATGCTTTTGAATTTTTAGATGGTTGTTCACTCCCTTACTTCTCTCGAAGGGAGGGCTCCCATACAAATGAAACACACATTTCTGCAGAACTATAGAAAGAATAAGGAAAATGGAGCATGTGAAGATTTTTGGGAACAAAAAATATTTTCATGGTGGTTGACACCCGTTGACACCTTCCCCTCCTTTGGAAAAGAGGACTTGTATAGAGAACAAATACAAATTTCTGCATAACTCGGGAACTAATCTAGGAAATGGAACCAAATTTGACTTGTGAAGATTTGGGGCAAGAAATATTTTTATGATGGTTTAATACCCCTTCATAATCTGGAAGGGAAAAGGGGGTACCCCACGCAATGAAACAGATATTTCTAACATTTTTTTCTAGCAAACAGCCTAAACTGATCGGGATGATGCGCAGCCAAATATTAACTAAAGACGCCGTTTTGGAATCCAAGATGGAAGCCTCAGGATTTAGAAAAAACTGCCGAAATGACCGAACTCCACTAAATAAGAATAATGATCAGAATAATGTCCGGATGGCAGAAATAGACTCCACATACCATTCTAAAATCCATGATGGCGACTTACGGTGTCTGTGAAACAGCCGAAAAAGACCAAATTCTACCCAATATGGGAATTTTCATGATCGGAACAATGCATACAAGCCAAGAATCGAGCCTGGAGATCATTTTTAATTCTGAAACAGTGATTTTCTGTTTCTAGAAAACAGTCAAAAAAGACTGAATACCACCTTATACTGGAATTTCTGGAATCAAATTGATGCTCAGAAGTCAGAAACTGACTCCACTTGCCATTTTGAAATTCAAGAGCAAGTTGTAAATATATAGTGAAAATTTCAACGGATTCGATGCAATATTTTTTAAGACATACCTATTTAAGCGTTATGTACTCGGCAATTTTAACACACGTTAGTACTCGGCAGGGTACCCAGGTATCCACCAAAATGAAATGCTTCTTACTTCCTCGATTTTTGACCGATTTTCGATCTTGACCCGTCAAAAGATTGGAAAATTTGTCTATTTTTAGTACATGGGGACAAAAGAGCCATTGGTCCTAATATGGTTCCCGTAAATAAGGATCTTCAGGACCGTGTTCAAGGTCGGGAATCTGCTCCGAAATGGCCATTTCGGATAACTCATCAAATGGACTTAAAATGAATGAAAATCAACACCTGGAGTGGTTTCCTGAATTTTGATACCAATGTTGGTCGGTTTTATCGACAATTGTACTAATTTGTCTCACCGGAACATGCTCCCGAAGATCCGGATTTACAGGAACCATATGTGGTCACTGGCTCATGTCGGTCTCAGATTCTAAAAGTAGACAGATTTTCCAATCTTTTAACAGGCCAAGATCGGAAATCGGCCAAGAACTGAAAAAGCAAGAAGCATTTAATTTTGTGGGTACCCGAAGCATTTAATTTTGCCGAGTACTTATGGGGTATAAAAATTTGAAGCCTCCCCCATCGACCCCCCCTGTTGCTATAAACAGTCTGATGATGGGGAATGATTCATTTCCACTAGTTAGGAGCATTCCATAAGTTTCAGCTGGCTGGGTTGAGGTTATCCTTGTTCTCTAAAGCAATAAAGTCTGGAAAGGTACCCGGGTACCCTGCCGAGTACATAACGGTTAAAAAACCTAAATTAATCCACCTAGCGGTTAGACCCAGCCTTTCTCATTCAACGCTTCAATCCAATAAATGTATATTCACTCCTTAGGTTCTAAAATATTGATGTTGTAATCTATACATATAAAAATGCAGTCCGGTCTATCTGTCTGATCAATATAGGCTCGAAAACTACCGCACCGATCGACGTGAAAATTTGTATGTAGGGGTTTTTGGTGCCGATAAAGGTTCCTATGATATTTTTAAACCCCTCCATCTTCTGAAAGGGAGGGGTCCCTTACAAATGAAACATAAATTTCTGCACAACTCAAGATCAAACCAAGCAAATATAACCGAATTTGGCATGTGGATGTTTTAAGAGGTAACAAATATGTTCATGATAGTTGGACGCCCCTCCCTTTTCTGGAAAGAAGGGGTTCCATACAAATGAAACACAAATGAAACATGTTTTTAGTGTAAAAAATATGTCCATAATGTTTCGACACCCCTCCTTCTTTTGGAAGGGAGGGGTTCCATACAAATGAAACATAAATTTTTGCACATCTCGAGAGCTAACCAACTAAATGGAACCAAATTTGGCAGGTGAATGTTTTTAGAGGTAATAAATATGTTCTATAATCGACCTCAGGCAACATTTTGGATTGTAAGATGGCAACTTCCGGTTCCTGGAAAACAGCCGAAAATGGCCGATTCCCACCCAATATAACCATATCCGGGTCTAGAATGATACACAGGAGCTAAAATCGACCACAGATACCATTTTGAATTCTCAGATGGCGACTTCCGGTATTGGGTGTTATTCGATCATTTTCGGCTGTTTCCCAGGAACATGTGCTTCCAGAAGAGGAAGGTGCGTCGAACCATTATGGACATATTTGTTACCTCTAGAAACATTCAACCAGAATGACGCTTAGAGGCCGGAAATTATCTTAAATACCATTTTGAAATCCAAGATGATGACTTCCGGTTTGTGAAAAACAGCCTAAAATAACCAAATACCATCCAATATGAATATTTCTGGAACCAGAATGATGCAACGACCTAACAATTGACGTCAGGCACCATTTTAATTGCTAAATGGCAACTTATAGGAAACAGTCGAAAATGACCGAATAATACTCAATATGGATATTTCCGTAATCGAGATGATGCATAGAAACCAAACATTGACACTGGACACCGTTTTGAATTTAAATACGACCACTTTTAGTTTCTGGAAAACAACCAAAATAACTAAATACTTCCCAATATGAGTATTTCCGGTGCTGATTGATGCTAGAAAATCTGCTGAAAATGACTGAATACCACCCAATATGAATGTAAGGCGATGTACAGAAGCCAAAAGTCATGGATGTTGTCATTTCGATTTGTTATTTCACTTTGATCATATCCTAGGGCCGATTCCTCGTGCATTTGCAGACTTTGAACACATCGCAAGGAATCAATGAATTTGGAACGTTCAAGTAGTAAGATACCACATTTAAATTATGTTGAGGCCATATATATCGATCAAAGCAGGTTTAGTTTTAAATAGTCTTTGAATTTATTTTCTTTCTATGACTTTTGAGCCACATATCAAATTGTTATGAAGTTTGTTATTTGTAAGTTCGAGAGATGACTCGTTCGTATGACACTAGCTATGTTCAAATAAGTCATGTGAATGTTTAATACATAACGGTTGCTTAAGTTCGATAATAATCAAATAAAATGGGAACGTATAGGGCAGCCAAACTTTGAAACCATGTTTTCAATTATAATTCATCAGTTAACCCTTAACTAGCCCGCTAATCTGATATCAATATTGTTCAAATCGCTTGTGAAGTTTCTGAGATAATGAAGTTTCATGATTTTCACTTTTCGGTAAATTACAGACGAAGTTACTGTTCGATTACAGTAAAATTCAATAGGGTGTTATGAGTAGAGATGCACCCAATAGCACTATTCGGCCGAATAACCTTTTTTCCATTATTCGGTGAGACGAATATTCGGCAGAATATTAGGCCATATATTCGGCCATATATTCGGCCGTATATTCGGCTGATAACAACGTTGATCGTATGATAACAAAATAACCAAATGGTCATTGTTTGAGTTTAAATTGTTTCTTTCGCTTTCTAATTGTTCATATACGAAATCGATTGAAAATTGCCGAACTATTGCACAAGAAATAATCAATTTTGCGCCTATGGTATAAGGCACGCTAAACCGTGGCGCACCTATTTTTGTTCATATTTGAGTTGTCGTTAAAAATTATGTTTTTGAGGATTATGGTTAACACAATTTAAAAGTTTGTGTTACAACTACATTTTAAGTGTTTTGCGAAAAAAAATGCGAGAAACGAACGAGACTTTGGCTCAGAAAAAATATACCTTATCCAGACAAGACATGAAATATCGTGTGGAGATTGCGGTTCGTGTTTCGTTTTAATGAGATATATTCCTTTCTAAGCCCAAGTTACATCTTCAGTTTTTGTTTACCCCCGATCATAAAACTTTGCACTATACTTCTATATTATTTTCTGACAATCATTGGCCACTATTCGGCTTATTCGGCATATTCGGTCGAATAATAAACTTACTATATCCAATATTTGCTAATATTCGGCTCGAATATTCGGCAGCCGAATATTCGGTGCATCTCTAGTTATGAGGCAACTAGACTCATTAATTGACACTAATTTTGTGGAAATCGGGTCAGCCATCTCTGAGAAAAATGAGTGAGTTTATGTAGTCTTCGGAATATGTTCCTTTCATAGCTGGATTTCACATTTTTAAACATAACAGGCAAAGTAATAGTCTGATTGCAAAACAAATCAATAGGGTCTTATGGGGCAACTAGATCTTCCATTTGACACTGATTTTATGGAAATCGGTCCTGCCATCTCTGAGAAACATGAGTGAGATTAAACAGTCTTCAGAACACGTTTCTTTTCATAACTTTTGAACCTCAAGTTCAATCTTCATAAAATTCACAAGTTAAGGGTATTTAAGGTAGCCCGTTTATCTGAAATCAATTTTGTTCAAATCGGTTGTGTAGTTTTTGAGATAATGATGTTTCATGATTTTTACATTTTGATACATAACCTCTAAACTATAAATCCGATTACAACAAAATTCAATAGGATCTTATGGAACAACAATACCTTTCATTTGCAATTAATTTCATGAAAATCGATCCAGCCATCTCTGAGAAAAGTGAGTGAGAATTAAAATCAGCACATACACACACACATACACACACATACAGAAAATGCTCAGCTCGTCGAGTTGAGTCGAGTGATATATGCCATTAAGCCTTTTGGAACACTTTTATACTTTCGGTTTTGCAAGTGATTGCTATACCTTTGTAGGAGAAAGGCAAAAGACCAAATTGAAAGTTTATTATTATTATTTATCAAGATTAAAATTCATGGACGGAGCCCTTTAAGTTTTAGTTTTAATTTTTATTGTAGCATTATCGTAATGTTTCACAACTTTGTTGACAAACTATATTTGTAAAATAATTGGTAGGGGTGTTTTCACTCAAATCTTAATAAAGTGTTAAGGGACCATACTTAAATGACGTAGCATTTATGGGGGGAGGGGGGATATGATCGTTGGATTAAAATCGACGCAGCATTTGTTTTGAAAGATCGATTTTTTACAGGGAAAATGTACTAAAACATAGTACAAAGTATTGTTGCGAGAGCTGTCGAAATCTTTTTATCTGTGGCATTTTGAAATCTTCTGAAAGCTCTACTGCATAAACAATCGCTCGGATTTACAAACACACAATCTGTTTTGAAAACAAAAATCGTTGTTTCTTTGTGGATTTTTAAACAGTCAAACTTCCATGAGTCATTCTAGGAGTCGATATTTTCCTATACTCGATGATATTTTCAGTCACTTCGGTTTCCCAAACAAACTCATTCCCAGTAGTCGATATTTTTATTACTCGATGCCTCCTCTGCTCGATGATCCCGTATGGTAACTATGCAGTTGAGCCGATGTTGTTTTCAAATTCCAAGTTCTTCTTCTCCAAGAGTGAATGGAATCTCAATTCCCGCAGAAGATGGAGAAAACTGAGAAATGAAGGAATAATGTGCTGACTGTTATTAAAATGTGATAGGCTAGATCGGATTTTGATGTTTTTGTTAGCGGAACTAGACGAAACAACATTTTCTAGGGCAATAATACTGGTAGCTCTACAGTTAGCAAAAATCTTGCTTCAACATTATCGAACTAAATTTATGATCCAGCAAGAAATCATTTAATAGCAGAAGCAAATCACCTAAAAGCCCCTCTGATAAAGAAATATTATCAGTTGCTCACAACTCTTATTTTTCTCATTTTAACATTTGTAAATTTTGACACTTGCTATGAAAAAGTGTTAGATTTATATCATAAAAAATCAACGGACATATGAAAATGCCTTCACTTCTTATACTTATTTTTACCTTTGGCTATCAAAGGCAAAGTTACTTTCACATGGTATATTTTTTCTGCAATTTAACTATCCATAACATTGTCGATTACAGTATTTCAATAAAACATGTCATTTTTTGTTTTATATTTTACACATTGACATTTTTGAAGAATTTTTTTTCAGAGTTGTGATATCAAATGATCAATCAATATCATAGAATAAAATCTCTATCAATATCAAACAAATTCGCAGCTATATCAAAAACAATGGGTCCGGATCGATTCGCGAAGCAACATGTATTGACTAGACACCTGTTGCTACTAAAATTGAATAATATCTTGATTTTAAAATGATAAAAAATAGTGTACACAGTTCTATGCAATCTATTTTATGAATAATTGACGTCTCCAAAAATTTATTCTATGAGTCGATGGTCCCTCCGATATCGACTCTTGAAGGTTTCACTGAAGTAAAAATTATAAGATATTCGTTTCTTTTCATAGCTGATAAGTGCAGGAATTAGTTTTTGTTGTGTTTTCTACAGATATATAGATCACGCGAAGTTGTATGAAAATCTTTACTTCTCGTGACAAAACACTTACCGTTCGAAGCAGAAGACATTATTCCAGAGCGAAGTTAACATCATATTAAATGCTGTCACAAGTGAATGAGTGATAAATAAATTGAATTAGACATGGTGATTTATTTTGAAGTAATTTGTTTTGTATTTAGTTACCACTTGTATTTCTGTACGTTTTTCTCAAAATCTGAAAAGGGGGGGGGGAGGTTAAATCGAATGCTACGTTTTTTTCAGAGGAGGTTTAAGGTTTTGTGACCAAATGCTACGAGGGGGGAGGAGGGTTTGAAAATCATGGAAAAAATGCTACGTGCCAAACGAATTCGTAAAGGACAAAAACAGATCAAGTTACCGTTTTCCGTTCATACCATGTTGAACAATTTCCGGCGGAGAGAAGTCAGATTCATACGGCATCACCCGCCGGGAATGGGTTAAAGTTAATAAAAGTAAAAATAAGCTAAACAAGGTATAGTACATAATTTTCCAGCTGACATGAACTCGCTGCTTGCCCAGGTCTCAACAGTTAGAATTTCAATGAGTTATTGTCCATCTGAGCTTTAAAAATTTAGGGTTTTATAGGTTTTGTAATTAACATAAGATCACGTCGCACAGTGGCGCACTTAGAACATCAAACCTGATCAAAATTATTCTTAAATGTTATTGGACTGGAAACGTATCATGGATCGAGAATATAGTATAATGAATAGTTGTGACTAAAAGTTTCATGGAATAACCCACCTTAGAATGATTTGTTTCTTTTCTGATGATGTAGTTCGGATTCAATGGTAGTTTCTTTTCTACAATAAATGACTGAGCCTTTATGAATGAAACATTACTATTTTTATAGATCAGTGAGGTGCGGGTTCAACACTGTTTTGTTTATTAATCAATCTGAGCATTCAGAAGAATCTGAAGAGTCACTAGTATTATTATTATTGTTTATTTATTCATCGGACTGAATGTGTCTAAATGAATGCTTAAGATTAATTAACTAAATATAATTGGTTGGCAGATGCAGTTACACGTTGTCGGAACACATAGGACGGCTCGTTAAAACTAAATAAATTTGCATGTCGGTTAAACTGGCGAACCATCGAAGCTAAAGGCGAGTTGGCAGCATATTGTGTCGAATAATTTCCTTCCTGCAGCATCATTCTCGGTCGCAAAGCTCGCGTGGGAGCATAAAACCCAATCTGTGACAGTAGATCTGATGCATCGTACTCGCCAGTCAGTAATTTGGAGATAAAAATGACCTGGGACACATGCCTCCGTTTGTCAAGCGTATCTAAGCCCAGTAACCGACAGCGATCTTCATACGGTGTTAAAAATTGTTGCCCTCTCCAAGGAAGCTGCCTTAGCGCATAACGGACGAACTTACGTTGGACACTTTCAATTCTGTTCGACCACATTATCTCGTGAGGACACCAAACAACATTTGCGAATTCTAGTGTCGAACGAACGATGGAACAATACAGCGCATTAAAACAAAGTGGCTCGTCAAATTCGCTTGCTATCTTGAAAATGAAGCTAAGACTACGATTTGCCTTATCGATCGTAGCCGAAATGTGAGACTTCATAGTTAGCTTCTCGTCAAGTATAACTCCGAGATCTTTTACCTGGACTACTCTATCCAGTTTCACTCCAGAGATTTCGTAGTCGAAGCGGATAGCATCCCTGGTTCGATAGTAGCTGATGACACAACATTTTTCCACACTCAGAAACAAGCAATTTCTCATACACCAACTACCAAACAAATTTAGAAGTCGTTGCAATTCTCTGCAGTCAATACGCCTAATCACCAAGTAGATTTTCAGATCATCCGCCAAAAACAGTCTTCCACCTCGGTTGAGTAGTATTGCTGCGTCGTTTATATACAAAATGAACAGCAATGGCCCAAGATTGCTACCCTGCGGTACACCAGAGCTATTTATGAATGCGCTGGAACGGCAGTTACCAAGCTGTACGAATAGTTGCCTGTCCACGAGGTAAGCCTCCAACCATTTACAGAATCGCGTAGAACAACACAACTTGTTTAACTTGTTCAAAAGAATTGTATGACTAACAGTATCAAAAGCTGCTCTCAGATCTGTATATATTGTGTCGACTTGAGCGTTTTCACTCATGTTTTTCGTGCAAAAAGATACAAAATTTACCAGGTTAGTTTCTACGGACCGCTTTGGAAAAAAAACCGTGCTGTACTGTACTGATATACTGTTGGCAGGCCGCAAATAATGTATCCTTGATAATTGTCTCGAACACTTTAGACTCGGCACACAAGGAGGTTATACCTCTATAATTCGTTACGTTGCATTTATCACCTTTCTTAAAAACTGGAAACATGCACGAAACTTTCCATGCCACCGGAAAGCGTTGCTGCTGTAGTGATAAGTTGAATAAGCATGTTAATGGAACCAATAGGTAGTCAGAGCATTGCTTTAGAATAGCTGTCGGAATTATGCCAGGTCCGGGCGAAAACGACGACTTTACTTTGATAATTGCTGACGAGACGGATTGCTCATTTACTCTAAAAATGTCCATGCATAGCGTATCGGCCGGTACATCGCTCAAAGCTTGCTGAATCTGTGTTGCAGTGGGTGAAATATGACTATAAACGGAAGAAAAATGTTTCGCAAATAAATTGCACTTTTCGGAAGGCGCTTTCGCAGACATTTCATTCAAGAATACCGATGATGGAAGCCCCGTCTCTTTCCGCTTCGTATTAACAAACGCCCAGAACTGTTTGGGGTTCTTTCTAATATTTTGCTGGAGCCGATGAACGTAACGGTTGTACAGGAATTTATTGTAGATGCGATAATTGTTGCTTGCAACTGCGAATTTAGTTTTGGACAATGCACACCGCACTTTAGAATAAGTTCTTAGAGCCTTGGCCCTCAATCTTTTTAACCATCGAAGCCTCGCGTTTGTCCATGGCGGTTTTTTTGTTGGCCGATATGGTGGGACAGCAGCAGTGGGACAGTTATTTAGCATTCGTTCATAATACGCCACGGCATCATCGACATTGGTAAAATCATAAAGAGTACTCCACTCGATTTGAGACAGATTATTTCGTAACAATTCGAAATTCGTTTCACGATAGTTGAGCTGGGGCAAGTTATTCATATCCTCAAACCTTATAGGGTGACGAACCGCGAGGTCGATAGACAGAGCAGGATGGTACTCGTCGCGAGAGACAACTGATTCAGGAGCTTCGGAAACGGTGCAAAGAGGATAACAGCTTTCGCCGGCAAACACGAGATCAAGACAGCGAGATTGATGATTACAAATTAAATTAACTTGTCGTAATCCCAGGAACGCAACTCCGTCAAGCAAAGTTCGAATGGCAGGCGTAAACGATGAAAGCATAACCAGCATTGGACGATTTCCATACTAGGCCAGGTTGGTTGAAATCGCCTAGCAAAATTACCGCATCTTGATGATTTAGTTTTGAGGTAACAGTTTCCAACACATTCAGCTCAGCATTCATGACGTCACAATCAAGTCGCTTCTCGGGAGGAATATAAACCGCGCCAACGATCACGGAATTACCTGCCGTGGTTATTTTCACCCAAACTGCTTCGAGCGTGACCGGAACATTGTCGATTATTTGGCTAGATACATGCGATACGGCAACAGCGATGAGAACACCACCACCGCGCTTATGTATGCTGTTGTGCGGGTTGCGATCTGTTCTATACACTGCGAAAGCGTCTCCGAATAATTGAACCGAATTGAAACGATCATCTAGCCAGGTTTCAGTGAAGACATAAACATCAAAATCATTCTCCATGACAGCCAAATACGTCGTCCACTTTGGTGCGTAATCCTCTAGTGTTTTGATAGTATATATTGATCGATCCAGTAAAATCATCCGCAGGTTATTTTATGTCACCGGGCTGAAAACGCAAAAAAGCAAGATTGGGCCGAGAGGAAACACCATTCATGTACTCGCCTGTGACAAGGGCATTGTTGCCCTCGCCGTCAAATGTACAAAGCCTTGTTGTTGAATTAAAATCGTCGTGTATTATTATCATTGCCCGTGTACAAACATTTCACTCGCAACATTTGCTTCGGATGAAAAAGCTTGACCGTTTTTCTTGGATTTTGGCCTAGAGCTCGTAATCAAGGGATCTGAGTTCAATAGCAACCTGTTGAGAATGTCTCGAAACACTAATCCATCACATGACAGAGGTATGTATGTTCTTGATACTAAGGCAACAACACAGCCGGAAGCTGAAAATTTGAAATTTTTCGATGGTTTTCACAATTATGTAACTCATGAGTAGAGGTGCACCGAATAATAGGGCTGCGAAAAAGTATTTTTTGAAAATTACCGAATATTCGGATTATCGAATAATGATTTAAACTAGACCTTGTCTAGGGTAATCCACTTTTATTCATGAGTAATTTGGTTTTTAATTTTTCTCATATAATCATCATTTTCTGTTGAATATTCGGCCGTCCGTCGGGCCGAATATTCGGCTGAACAGACGGTCGAATATTCAACGAAACATGATGATAAGATGAAAAAAACTAAAAACCAAACCATTCTTGACATAATGTGACTTACCCTAGACAAGCTCAAGTTAAAACCATTATTCTGTAAACTAAAAATTCGGTACTTTACTCAAAAAAACTTTTTCCCAGCCCTATTATTCGGTGCAACGCTACTCATGAGTTCGGATTCATTCGGATGATGTAAAACCACTAGTTTGACAATTGACTCTTTACATTGAAACTCATTTATACTTCTTCATATAATATGACATATAAAAAATTTCATTTACAGAATTTGTGTATTTATTAGAATGTGCCCTAGCAATATCGAGACAATTTATAAGTCTTTTAAGCTTACGGATTGATTTATCTAATCTTCTTTGACAATCTCCATGGTTGGTTCGATGACAAATCATTACGTTGCACTTGCTTGTTCTGAGAATAAGTGAACGGTACGGAAGCATCGAATGCAACAACAGAAAGCTAAAATTTTATCGATTTCAACCAGCTGTAACAAAGGTCAACAATACTTCTGGATGCTCATGACGTGTCAAAAGATGCATTAGGCATCACACTTCGAAATGAGAAAAAGCAGAACATGGTTAATAAACCTTTTTGCCTTTCTCCTAGAAAGGTATATTAATCACTGGAAAAACCTAAGGTATAAAAGTGATCCCAGTGGCCGAATGTCATATACCACTCGACCCCTTTCGACGAACTGAGCATTTTCTTTATGTATGTATGTATGTACGTATGTGTGTGTGTGTGTGTGTATGTGCAACTTTTTTTTCTCACTCACTTTTCTCAGAGATGGCTGGACCGATTTTCATAAAATTAATTGCAAATGAATGGTCTAGTTGCGCCATAGGTTACTATTGAATTTCATTGTAATCGGATTTTTAGTTTATAGGTTATGTATCAAAATGTATAAATCACAAAACATCAATATCTCAGAAACCACACAACCGATTTCAATAAAACTGGTTTCAAATGATCTTCAGAACCCTTAACTTTTAAATTTCGTTATGATTGAACATATGGTTTAAAAGTTATGTAAAGAAAAGTTATCCTGAGGTTGTTTAAACTCACTCATTTTTCTCAGAGATGGCTGAACCGATTTTCACAAAATTAGTGTCAAATGAAAGGTCTAGTTGCCCCATAGGTTGCTATTGAATTTCATTGCAATCGGATTGTAACTTTGTCTGTTGTTCATAAAAATGTGAAATTACATAATGAAAGTAAACATGTTGACTTTCTCCTAACGATCACTGGCTAATTGAAAGGTAGAAAAGTGATCCGAATGGCCGAATGTCATATACTACTCGACTCAGTTCGACGAATCGAGCATTTTCTGCATATATGCATGTATAGGTGTATATGTTTGTGTGTGGGTGTGTACGTGTGTATGTGCACCTTTTTTTCGCACTCACTTCTCTCAGAGATGGTCTGACCGATTCTTTCTATCTTGGTGACAAATGACGGGTCTATTCGTAACCCGCAGACTGTTTAAAACTATAGCTACGATCAAAATATGTGGCCTCAACATCATTTAAATTTGAAATTGTACTATTTCAATGTTTGCGGCCTTGCTCGGGATTGAAGTTGAAATTAAAAGTCATTTCTATCATTTCACTTTTGTCTTTCCCCTAGAAAGGTATAGCAATCACTGCAAAAACTAAAGGTATAAAAGTGCTCAAGAGGGCCGAATGTCGTAAACCACTCGACTCAGTTCGACGAGCTGAGCATTTTCTGTGTGTGTGTGTGTGGGTGTATGTGTGTGTAACGCTCTCCCAATCTAACTCGATTTTCTCAGAGATGGCTGAACCGATTTCAATGAAATCAATTGCAAATGAAAGGTCTAGTTGCCCTATAAGACCCTATTGAATTTTATTGTAATTTGATTTCTAGAGGTTATGTATCAAAATGTAAAAATCACGAAACATCAATATCTCAGAAACTACACAACCGATTTGAACAAAATTGGTTTCAAATGAACGGGCTACCTACATAACCCTTAACTTTTGAGTTTTATGAATATTGAACATGTGGTTCAGAAGTTATGGAAAGAAACGTGTTCTGGAGACTATTTTATCTCACTCATGTTTCTCAGAGATGGCTGGACCGATTTTCATGAAATCAGTGGTAAAATTGAAGGTCTTGTTGCCCCATAAGACCCTAATGATTTTTTTTTGCAAACCGATTTTTACTTTGCCTGCTATGTTTAAAAATGTGAAATCCAGCTATGAAAAGAAATATATTCCAAAGACTACTTGGACTCACTCACTTTTCTCAGAGATGGTTGACCCGATTTCCTCAGAATTAGTATCAAATGAAAGGTGTAGCTGCCTCATAACACCCTATTGAATTTTGCTGTAATCGGACTGTAACTTCGTCTGTATAGTATCGAAATGTGAATATCACAAAACTTCATTATCTCAGAAACTACACAACCGATTTGAACAATATTGATATCAGATGAACGGGCTAGTTAAGGGTTAACTGATGAATTATGATTGAACACGTGGATTCAAAGTTTGGCTGCCCTACACGTTACATTTTCATTTGATTGTAATCAGACTTTAGCAACCGTTATGTTCAGGGATGTTACGGATGTGATTTTTCAGACATCTGCAGATGCGGATGCGGATGCGGATATGTGATTACGGATGCAGATGTTGATGCGGATGTCAATTTTCATGCGGGTGTTCCGTAGTATCTCTTGTGTTATATTTTGCTTTTTTCACATAACCATGCCCCTCCCCAGTGCAAAAGTTATTTGGGCGAGCAGTAAATACACCAAGGAAATTTTTTCCGCAATATTTTATTAAGCGATATTTTTTTTTATTATCCGCATGGTATGATGCGGATGCGGATGCGGATATCCGTTACAACCCTAGTAATGTTTTAATTTGTAAAACAACGAAAGTCTATTATCTCAAGTATTACACGACTTATTTGAACATAACTAGTGTCATACAAACGAGTCAACTCTCAAACTTACAAATAACAAACTCCACAACAGTTTGATGTGCTGTTCAAAAGTTTTGGAAAGAAAAGAAATTCAAAGACTATTCAACACTATACCTGCTTTGATCAATATATATGGCCTCAACATGATTCAAATGTGGTATCGTACTATTTGAACGTTCCCGGTATCGCTCGTGATTAAATTGTTCAAAATTAAGAGTCATTTCTTTTATTTCGCTATTTCTTAAGCACTAAGATTATGTCAAATTTCATATTTTACACTTTAATTACAACATCAATATTTTAGAACCCAAATTGTGAATATACCTTTATTGGATTTGAGCATTCATGTAAATCTATTTTTACAAATAATAAGTTTGAATGAGAAAGGCTGAGTCTGACCGCTAGGTGGATTAATTTAGGTTTTTTTTTTGATTTTTGATCAGGTTTTTGTTTGATTTACTCCTATGTGCGTCGAATCCTTCTTCTCCGCGTAAGAATTTGCAAGAAACTTTCACTCCTCTCTCTTAATTTATGCATTTTTGTTATTCAGAATTTTGTCATCATTTTGAGAATTAGTCTTCAGAATTTCAATTGTATAATATACAGCTCTCCATCATTGTAGAATCAACAAAAACGTTCATGCCACATGTTATCACGAACAGGGAAGCTTCTTGAAAATCCTACGGTACAAACATTCTACTTTTTCTTGTTAAGCTAACAAAAGTAAACAAGGTTTGTTTTAGCCTATCATGTTTGGATAACAGTTAGTACATTTAGCTGTAATACTTCAGTTTAAGTGCAAAATAACATATAATTTATTCTGTCATGAAATTTTCAAGTCTTAAAACTTGAAACTCGAAATCGACATTATCGACTTACAGTAAGCAAACAACGAGCATACCTACCATAAGGAATCATTGGAAATCTCAACTACTGGAGGTGAGTGCCCAAGCATGGGCAATTGAAGGAAATGGAAAACTTTTTCCGAGTAAAACCATTCAAAATTACACAAAATAGACCAATGTAAACGAAAGAGTGTAATAGTTAAACTGCTATCTCTAGTACGAATTCTATACGGGCTTTATTCGACAAAATTATGAGAAAAAGTATCTAAACATAACAAATTTATTTGATCAAAAACAAGAAATAATAAAATAAAAATAGGATATTGCAAAACATTAAGCATGTGTTTTATTTTGTAGTATAAAGCAGAGAGAAAATTCGAAAAAAATAAGAGTTCACGATTTCTGATGTTTGAGAATCACTTATAACGACTAAAAGAATAATTATTTGATCAATTATTGCATTTTTATACAATACAGTAATATTTTCACAGGTTTATGTTTTTGTGATTTTTTTTGCAGAAATGATTACGATAAATTTACAATTTAGTATTAAAAATTTGATTTTTGAGAGTATATTCCACTCCCGAATTTTTAAAAGGATGATATTCCTAAGAATCGATAGATATCAGTCGCAGCTTTGTGTATTCTGCAATGAGTAAATTATTATCTTCGTTCAACAATTCTCGGTCACTACATCTCATGACTGTCCTATTTCTCATAATAAACCGAATATATTTTGGTTGTTCTGTGATTGATATAGGGTATCGTACGTCTTCGTCAGTGGTTTTCTTCAGCAGTTTTTCTGCAGCAAAAGGGGGCCGCAGAAAACCACTGACGAAGACGTTCGATACCCACTTGTACGCTGTAACATAAACTATTAAATTAAAAATAAAAACACATACTTATTTTTAAGCGATGTCGATTAATTTTACTAGTCGTTAGTCGATACTTTATTGATGTTTGAATGAATCTTGCTTTAAATTAATTATTAATCAACAATCCCAAACTCTTCTAGTACTACGATCGACTGTTTTAGTAACAAACGAGGCAAGTATTTCTATAAAAACATTATAAGAGTGCATTTATTGTCTAAAATATTACCATTTATGATACGGAAGTAGCTTTGTATTGCAAGAGCTCGAATGATAATTAAACTGTTATACTCTGAACCTGTACCGATCCTTATCCTCATTATATATCATTATATTACATTATATTATACCAACCGTTAGATGGTTTGACAAAAGTTGCGCTTTAAAAATGGCGCACAAGCGTGGAATGCGAAAACCGTTGCTATTTTCTTACCGGTGTATGCAAAAAAACGTTAGGAAATCGATTAATTTAAATACCCTTACCCAGATCCACTGATTAATCCTTTCCCTTTAAAAATCACCTTTCCTAACTGACAATTTCATTTTAAATCAAGCGAAAAATGTGGTGCATCTCTTGTCAACGGATAAGAATCTCGCTACCTGAAGCAACCGGAACAAAGTGCATCTGCGCTCTTCCCGGACACCCGACTTCGAGCGATTGCAAATTTTATTATAATTTTCCCATCGAATTCTCTTCTTCCTGCTGCGAAAGCTAAGGACAAAAAAGAAAAATGACAGATAGTTTGCGCCGTTTCGGAGCAAATACAATGAGTTATCGATTTATTTGCATGAGCGTGTAAGAAACGGCTGAAGATTCGCTCAGGGAAAGCCGGAGATTTTATGCAAAAAGGTGCTCCTCATCCTTTGTTATTGTTCTATTTCACTCGCTCTCGTAGCGCACACAAGCACTCCCTTCGCTGTCGAAGCATTAATCTTTGGGTGCGTTTTCGTTCCGTGATTGCGACCAGATCTGTTTGTGCAAGGATATTAAAATTTCTTCACATGCAACTCTTCTACGCTACCCCTTTCGATAGTGTGCGCTGTGTAGTTCTTCTTCAATCTATAACCGGTGTTCTTCTTCCAAAGGAAGATCCTGGGAAAATCTTACCCTTTTTTACATACTCTAAAATTAAATATATGCAAGAGATGACCCCGTATATGCATAATAAGGGGATGATACTGTCATTGAAGAGTTCGTCTTCACCCTTTTGCAGGATACTTTTTTGATCAACGACAAGCGGCTGAGGGATTTTTCTCTTACTGCTCTACGTTTGTTTCCTCCTAACCTTCTCTTTCTAAATCCTTACAGCGTGCGCGCAGGGTGCCAGCGGAGACGCAACAGAGTAACCTAGCGCAGAAGGATGTCGTAGACCGAAGTAAGTTTCACCACGAAATAGACATTCGTGGTAGATTTTTCTGTTTTCTATCTGTAAGAGAAATATAAACAAAGCATTCGATTCTAAAACCTATATTCATTAATTTACGTTGAATGTTGAAGGTATGTAATTGGAAATAATGTATTTTTTCTAATTATATTAAATCAAATTTTCAGTAAAAGAACTCAAAGACTTATCTCACTTTGCTCTATAACATTTTATCGAAACTATTTCTGCCATACGCTTCACTCTTTAGATGCGTTTCTTTGCTATAAATTAAGTTTTTTTTAAACTATTTGCGATCACATTTTTATATTAATCACACATCGTAGGCATCATCAGCATGTAACACGTTGCTACCTGCGAGTACACATATTAAGTGAAACCCAATAACGCATACAGTTGATTTTCCCGCGTGTGTCTCCTCCTGAGCCACTATTGCATTCAAATGCAAATCAGCACGGCAGTACCGACACGCCAAACAAACAACGAAAATTTGGTTCCAAATAGACTACGAACCTTGCGAGCATCCTTCCAACCCTTCCCGAGCAACCATTAGGACACGCAAGTAGGAAAATTTAATAATGAATCGAAAATAATCCGCCTGAATCGGTTTCACTCAGGGGTGAAGCGGGCGAGCGCGATCGGTGCCAGGTAGCAAGGATCTCTTTCGCAACAAAGGTGCAGAAGAAGCTGCAAATGAGTCTAAACTCGTTGCGAAAGATGAGTTGGCACATCCCCTGATCGGGAGCTTCGAAATTTATCTGTTTATTGCGTATGTAAGTTCATACTATGGCACAACGGTATGTGTGTCTGATTGTTGTATCTAAATAAGACCAAACGAAGGTAAGAACAGATCTTGATCAAGCTTTCACACTTGTACTTCAGCAGGAGGTTTTTTAAGGGTGTATAAAAGATAAAACTGCTAGGGGTTAAAATTTGTGTGTTCGGAAGCAAGACATAATTTATGCGTAGATTTTTGCGCTCCGAGCGTGTTCTTTGATCGCTCAGACAGGATTTGTTGACACTGTAAAGGTTTGTCGAGAATCGGTATTCAATGTTGTGTATGGGAATTTGCCAGGTTTATCAAAACTCGACGAAACTGCGAATGTGAGTGACATTCAAGACTGATGATGGCATGATGATAAAATTATAGCGTTGCAGATTTTGTTTTGCATAAATTAATGTCGATTTTCTTTAAAAACGGAAGGGTGCATATTGCTTGAAAAGGAATTTCCGTTGGAAGATCGTTGCACAACCGTCAATCAATGAATAAGAAATGATTGATTAATGTATGGGCCAAACACAAATTCTTATTTTGAGAATTTTATTCAATAGAGTTTTCAATTGTAGAGTATATCTGATCTAAACTGCAAGGTGTAATTACCGTTGAAGCCAAGTTATGCCCCACTTTTCGCTTTCCAAACTAACTCGCTGAACCAAGAACTATGTTGATCGTTTTTCATCGTCCACCTGACAAATTATCAACTTCAAGTTTCAAAAATCAAGCCCCAACTCGGAAGAAGCTCCACATGTAACAGCAATGCGAAACTTTGGCTGCTCCGAAAACAGATAAGATCTGCCGAAGTTTATCATCCGTCCAACTGGAAACTGCATTTTCCACCTCTGATTAAATTACAAAAGTGGCTATTAACTATCAAGCTAGTTGGTTGTTTTTCTACGCCACTCCGTTCATCGCAAAACCAAGCTAGACGCAGAGTTTTTTTTTTGGTCTGATTAAATAAATAATGCTTGGACCCACGCACACGGTGGTGATCAACCAAACGGTCAGTTTTCGAGTTTAGTTGACGGAATTACGTGTTCAGCCTTCCGTTGAGTGGGCTTATTATCGCTGGTGGCTCAACGGCGGCACATTCCTGACTACTGCCGCGTGTTGCCTAACAGTCTGCAGCAGAAGCACCAGCAGGGGAAAAATAATTCGGAAGATGACGGATTAGTAGGAGTGCAAGATAGTGATATTTGTACGGTTACTTTCAAACCAGGAACAGCGCAACTTTCCTACCTTGGTTTGGTCTATCGCTGTGGAAGTGATAATAATAAATAACCGGTGATAATTTCCAAACGGCTGGTAGTGGTACACTTTCTCTCTACCATAGTTATCCGAGCATGACTGTAACAAGGCCTATCTCAGACATTTTTCCCTGTTCTTAATAGGAACTGAACAATGATAGGACCATCAATTTTAGATTGTACGCACATGGATTTTTGATTTTATCGAGGTAAAATATTATCCGTCCTGAAATAGTTAATCTGAAAAGATAAAGACATAATGGAAAAATGTTAGCTGCTTCTTTTGCACTTTAGATGATTCAATTATGGATTGGGTGAATTCTTCAACATTGAGGAATAGATTTTTGCAACTTTAATTTTACTTCCTACCATTAAACATTTCTATTCTATTTCTCGCAACATCTCAATGAGCCAAAGGTTCTAAAGCAGCTGATTGCGCAACGGTTCTTCTTTGCAGCGAACGTATCCTTTGATGGCTGATTCATCGACTAAAGTGAAGAATTTTGTCTGAGTTTTATAGTGAAATATGATATTCTTCTGAGCAACTTAACGCACTCTGATCCTCAAACTCAAACTCACTGCTGCACCGGTGTTGTAAATTTTGTTTTATACCAGATTTAAACTGGAAAATTTTGAAACTGGTTTACGTTTTGGTCTATTTGTGTCACTTCTTGGAACAAGAAATAGATCGTTCTAAAACACGTTGCACGCTAACAATTGGTAGGTAAAATGTCATATTTTAATTGAATACCTCATTTTTAGGTATTTCCATATAAGCTTTGCGGGCGCTGTGGGATAAACAAAACAACGATTTTTCACATCGATTTCACAATTCATTTTTGTGGCTTTTCCGAAGAGGAATTTGAACAGTTTTGTCTTTCTTGGCTGAAAATAACAAAAGATTCCATCAAGAAAACCGACTAGTAAAAGAAAGAATTCTGAAAAACCGTAAAGGATCACGCTCAGGTTCAACTATTTTGTTTGCAACCATCAACCATCAGGAAGGCAGATACGTTGGCTATCTAGCCTTCGTTAACTGCCTTAATTATAGTTGTACTGCCAACATCGATCAGTTTCAAGAAGCAGGAAAATGTTCACCGAAGACACTGAACTGAAAACTTTCAAATTCAGACTTGTTACAATATCCTCAGAAACGAGCCCAAGTTTAAAGAACGGCAAGATTTTAGGATTTGAGAAATTGGTGGAACGAAAACGGAAGACGAATATCTCCGCGATCAAATTTTTTCTAGCTATCCTCCGAAGCCCTTCTTGCAGCAGTAATTTTTCGATCATAGGTACCAATCCTTCCTGAAAAATGTCACTGACGTTAAACTCAAACCGTAAAATCCATAGTCTTGTGGATATAAAGTGTATTGCCAAAGTAATCGTTTAATGTGCGTAAAAATTTTCGAATTCCCGTTTGTTGAATATTGAGCGCTCCGCGGAGCGCTCAATATTATAACGAGTCTCATAGGAAACTGATAGCATGGGGTATTAATTGTTGACGGGTGACAGATGTCAGCGGTTTAAAATTATCAAAATATACATCACCGGTGCGAGAAATGCGAAGTTGGTCTATATTAGCTAGTTCTATTCTGGTTTTACTGGTGTAAATCTAGTATAAAATTATTCCAAAAATAGACCACCGCTAAAGATACCCTAACTCCACATAAAATGTCGGTTAGAGAAAATGATCGTAGAAGCTGTCGAGCTGATTTAACATCTCCCCTTATTGAAGAATTCCATTTGGACTTAATTCTGAACACTTGCAACTGTGTCCTAAGGTTACGAAGTTATTAATTCATGAATCGATTGAAAAACTTTTAGTTACTTAATTCTTTCCATCTATTCTGTATTCGGGAAAATTGAAAATGATAATACGTCGTTCGGGCCGAAAAGAATAATTGTTTCTTACCAATTATCCAATTTTGTTTCGGTAAAGCCGAATGCAAGCATGATACATTTCCTGGCCAAAGGAGGTTTTGATTTGGTTTTTCTTGTATTTTCTATGAAAAAAACCTCACGGAGCAACTAAATAAAAAGTATCCCAATTTCAATATTATTTGGAATTATGGTTTTTGATTTGGCACAGATGTTTCTATGGGATAGAGATGGCATTTTGTGCTATTAGTAGCACGACTAATTTGTTCATTTTTTTTTTTCAATATTACTTCAACTTCTTCAATTGTATGGAGACTCTTCAAATGCTAAACAATGCAATGTGAGGATCTCTTGGAGTTTTGCAATAAAAATACAGAAATACTGAAAGCTATTTCGCAAAATTGTTTCAGGTTGCCTTGTGCGTAACATCACACTGCTCAAGATTGAACAATAACATAACTGACTGAGGTGAAGTCAATGGTGAACCAACGACCTTCGCAGAATTCGGATCATCAACATGTCAGAGGACGCTCTTCGACTGATGAAACTGTTAGACCAAAAAGGGACCTGAAGGGGGCTGCTTTTAAACGTGATGTCTTTGCAAGCTTTGACGTGTCTTGCCAAATTTTATTATTTTTCTTCGCATCTTCTTATAGAACAGTCGAAAATAAATCTCAAATGAATCGATTAGGATTAGTAAATAACTCGACATGAAGGGGATACACCCCAGTAGTATGAGCGCAGTAGCAGGAGGCAGCGCTACCCACGAAAAAGCAGCTTGCATTAAAACAATGGACGAAAATTGCCGATTTTTCATGGGTTTACCTTCACACGCACTGACGAAGCTACCCATGCAGCATCAATCATATTAACTCATGTGTCTATTGATATGTCCTTTCTAAAGCTTATCAATGATTTTATCCTGGATTCGAAAATTCTGTTATAGATTTGTTTTATAATTTTTTTGTTGTTTCTCTATTAACCCTAGTAGATCGCGGGAAATCGATCTCCATTAACTATAGCATTAGGTAAGATGAAAACTGGGTTGGAATCCATACCCTTCATGTATGAAAGAAAAGTGAAAGCGAATGTTAAGTATGAGAGGAAAAAGTATAATTGAGAGTGAGCTTGGAATTAACTCCGATCAAACCACGGGTTTTTTTTTATATGTCTGAAAGGCATTGGGACTAAGTGAGCCTTTGCGATCATCCTATTGATTATCTTTTCTGGCAGGCCCTGATTGCTGTACACAGGTTACGAGGTACCCATACTCATTGATGGAGTAGGGTTGGTTGGTAGTAATGCTGTGCTCCAATTTGGTATCGCCTAGTTAAATAAACTAAGGCGGCATCCATAAATTACGTAACGCTCATAGAGGAGGGGAGGGTTCCTTGAGCGTTACGATTTGATAGACAGGGGAGGGGGGGGAGGTGAGTTCAGCGTTACGTAACAAAAAATTTCTGGAGAGACTCTCCAAAAACGAGCATTTTTATCAAGAAAAAACCTTCTATAGTGTTACGTAATGTTTTGGTGGGGTAGGTTTTGGCGTTACGTTTCGTTACACATGGGGGTGGGGGTCCGAAAGTTGGGTTTTTGCGTTACGTGATTTACGGATATCGCCTAACGGCCTTTTTGAGATTAGACACCTAGATACCTGATGTGGGGTTAAAAGGTAACATCCGAAGACCGTGCTACGATCCTACTGACACTAACAGTCTCTCCCGAGCCGAGACTCGAACCTACGACGACTAGCTTGTTAGGACAGCATCGTACCTCGAGACCATCTGGGAAAACGAATACAACGTCATTTATCATTTATTCATCTATTTTAAAGCGGCACGCGACACCATAGATCGAGTCCAGCTATGGTAGATTATGCACGTCTATGGGTTTCCGGACAAACTAATGCAATTGGTTAAAGCGACGATGGATCGAGTGATATGTGTGGTTCGAAAACCGGGGACTGTCTCTAGCTCCTTTGAAAATCAAGAGTTGGTGATGGTTTCTCTTACCTACAGTTTAATATTGCTCTGGAATGTGTGATTAAAGGAGCGTAAATTAACCCGAGTAGCTGGTTCAACGGTTTGGCTTCGTCGATGACATCGACATCATAACCCCAAATCCAATACCATTACTAATATTGAGCAAACCGTTTTGTTTAAACCCAAAGTAAACCAGCCCACTGAAAAAACTAAAACCGACATTTGTGCAAAGTTCGACCCAATCGTGTTCGCTGTAGAAGAAGTGCAACTTAGACAGTGGGGTGAAGTTGCAGCGAGGTGCAAATCAAAAGAGATGGCCATAAAGTGTGTCAACTGCCAACTAGAAAATGCAAAACGTGTCTGTATTAGCGATGAGCTGCGCGACGTTGCGCATGCTGCATGGAGCAACGACTGTCCAATTTATCGAAAGCGTCTGGCGAGAGCGAAGCAAAGGATCGACTTCTCGAGATAGCAATCAATTCACAGTTACAGCTCGTCATCAACGAGGGATGTCAATACCCAGCTCGATAACCCGGCTGGTCCAGGTAAATTATTGACCAGTGTACGTCCACCCGAAGCAAAAAAAGATACTGCACCCGTTCTCAGTGGAACTCAACTTTTCCAGCTCTTCTTGGACAACGTTCAACCCAACGATTCGCTACCGGAGACGATAACTCAAGCTGCAGCCCGTCCTGCACCAGGCGAGCCGCTCAGTATTTTTTACCAGAACGTGAGAGGCTTAAGAACGAACATAGATGACCTGTTTGTCGCTGCATCGGACCAGGAATATGACGTCGTTATATTTACAAAAACGTGGCTTAACGACACCATCAACTCTTCTCAACTATTTGGACAAGAATATACCGTGTATCGCAAAGACCGAGACCCAGGCGCAAATAGGAAATCCCGGGGAGGCGGAGTACTTATAGCACTAACTTATAGCACTCGAACAGTTATGGGTAAACATCGAATGTAATGACAGATTAATCTGTTTGGGTGTAATATACATACCCCCGGACCAGTCTAGAAATACTTCGATCATGGAGAATGTTACTGCCTCCATGTCTAATGTTGTCACGACGAACGATCTCCGTACCGATCATCTTTTGTTTGGCGATTTCAATCTGCCTGATCTATGCTGGCGTACCACAGGCACAGGTTATGCTTACTCCTGAATCGACTTCTCCTAGCATTACCTTTATTGACAGCATATCTGTGGTAAATCTAAAACAGCTGAACGTAGCGAGAAACTGTTTAAACCGTACGCTTGATTTACTGTTCGTGAGCGAAGATTTGTTACCAATGTGTACTTTTGTTGAAACACATGAAGCTCTAGTACCAGTTGATCCATTGCACCCTCCAATTCTAGCGACTTTGAAATGCCTGCCCCGTATGGTTTTCACAGAACTTAACAATCACAGACGGCTGGATTTTTCGAGAGCGAACTACGCGCAGCTGAACGAAGCACTTTTAACTGTTGACTGGGCAACGTTGTACAACTTGCATGACATCGATGAACCAGTTCAGTGCTTCACTACCACTCTCACACAACTTTTTACAGAGCATGTTCCCGTCTGTCGCCCTCGCCCAAGCCCGCCCTGGTCTAATAACTATCTTAGATACCTGAAACGTAAACGCGCCAACGCTCTCAAAAAGTTTTCCAACAATCGTAACCTGGTCACCAAAAGAAGGTTTCACCACGCCAGCTCTAAGTACAAAAGTTATAACCGCGGGCTATATGCTCGTTATGTAACACGAAAGCAGAGTGCAATGAAAAAGTTTCCCAAGCGCTTTTGGACTTTTGTAAGCGAAAAGCGGAAAGAAGCAGGTTTACCGTCAATCATGTTTTTGGGAGATGAATATTCGACAGACGCAGACGGCACATGCAACCTATTCGCTAAACAATTCTCCAGAGCATTCGATGAAACGACAGTAAGTCAGGATCAGACTGATTCAGCCATTAGGAACGTACCAAGAGGAGCTCTAAGTATGAACATCAATGAGTTCTCAGACGAGGATGTCATGAATGGTGTCAGAAAACTGAAATCATCTACCAGACCCGGACCGGATGGAATTCCTGCGATAGTTCTTATCAAATGCGCCCGGGCCATCCGCGGTCCGCTGGGTTCCATTTTCGAAAAGTCGCTTGCACAGGCGGTATTTCCGGATAGGTGGAAAAAATCCATTATGTTTCCGGCGTTCAAAAAGGGGGATAAGCGTGATGTAGCAAACTACCGTGGTGTGACTTCGCTAAGTGCCAAACTGTTTGAGATCCTTGTTGGCGATGAATTGTTTCGGTCAGCAAAATCATATAGTTCCCAAGACCAACATGGGTTTTTTTCGTGGAGATCGACAGCGACAAATTTGGTGCAGTTTACTTATATGTGTCTAAAGTCAATGGAACAGGGATCTCAGATCGATACAGTCTACACCGACCTCAGCAGCAAAGTCAGCATTCGACAAAGTTAACCATCGGATTCTCTTAGCAAAACTTGACCGTCTCAGATCGACTTGAACTGTCCTACAGTACGGTCGCATTTTACCAACAGCTCGAGGCTAAGTCTTAGACTACCGAGAGATATTAAAATTTTGTTTTTCGCTTTCAACAGGCAATCTTTTTAAAAGACTACCTGTTGAAAGGCAAAGTAATAAATTAGTTTTTAAAGTTAACGAGTGTTTAGTGAATTAATTTGGTTTGAGATATTTCTACTCAAATTCTATAGTGAAGTGAAAGTGTAGTGAAGTTGTCCAGTTATGCCTGGAAAAAATAAAAAAGCTCGCTTTGATGCGGCATCAAGGAAACGTGAGGCATCTCCTCCAAGTGACACTGAAATTTCGACTAACAGGTATGATATTGTTTCTTCTGTTGGGGATCTAGAATTCCAAACTTCTCATACTGAGCATAAAGCCGTTATGAAGAAGGTTAAAGTTCCACCTATTGTGGTATTTGTAGCAAACTTTAAAGCATTTCGATCAGAACTTTCATCATTTCTATCGAATGTGAAAGTTAATTTTCAAATTGGTCGCCAAGGCGAAATTCGTATTTTGGCCGAATCTTTTGATGGCCATAAATATCTTTTACAGTATTTGACTGAAAAGATGTATAAATTTTACTCTTTTGATGCCAAAAACGAGAGACCGTTTAAGGCTGTGTTGAAAGGTCTCTCAAATGATCAAAGTATTGATGAAATCAAAGATTGTTTGTCAGAATCACTTGGTTTTGCCCCCAACCAAGTAATGTTGATGAAACGAAAGGCAAATGCCAAAATTTTTCAAACTGGAATACACAAGGAAAATTACTTAGTACATTTTGATCATACTAAAGTACATAATTTAAAATGTTTAGAAAAAGCACGTGTTTTATTCAACGTGCGAATAAAGTGGGAAAATTTCAAGTGACATGGAGGAATCCATAATCTTACGCAATGTCGGAATTGTCAAGCCTATGGTCATGGAACTCGAAACTGCCATATGGCTGCTAAATGTATGATTTGTGGTGACACTAGTCACACGAAAGATATCTGCCCCATGAAAGAGATCACTAATAGTTTCAAATGTGTAAATTGTGGGGGTAATCACAAATCTAATTTCTTTAATTGTCCTGTAAGGTCAAAAATTATTGCTTCTAGACAACGTAGGAATTCTAAACAACCTGTTGTCAATGTGGGTAATCAAAAGACTTTCACCAGCACTTTCATTAGCAGGTGTGTCTGTAGGTAATAATTTAAATTCAGATAACAAATTTCAGAAAAATAATCCTGTTCAGGCAACACCAGGCTGTTCATATGCCAGTGTCCTTTCAGGTAATATTTCAAATTCAAACAGTGACAAACCATTCGTGTTTGGTGCTGAAAAGTCAGCCAGTATTGATTTAGGTAATCCAACTCCCGAAAAGATTGCATACCTACAACAATCCATGCTGCAGCTTATATCCGTTTTGTTGAACTGTAACTCGATGAACGAGGCTGTTCAAGAAGGTATAAAATTTACAACTAATATTGTTATGAAATTGAAATTCAGCAATGATTTTAAGTAATGCTGTAAATTTTCTAAATTGGAATGCTCGCTCTTTAAAAGCGAAAGAGGATGAATTTTTCAATTTTTTAACAGTCCACGATGTGCATATTGCAGTTGTGACTGAAACGCTTTTAAAGCCAAATATTAAACTAAAAAAGAACCCAAATTTTATAGTTCATAGGTTTGATAGAATTGATGTTGCCGGTGGTAGAGTTGCAATAGTTATCCACCGTCGAATGAAACATCGTGTTTACCCCATCTTGAAACCAAAGTTATCGAGAGTTTGGGAATTGAAATTGAAACAAGTATTGGCATTTTATTTATAGCCGCAGTGTATTTGCCTTTTCAATGCACTGGTGAGCTAAAAAATTATTTCAAGGGAGATTTGCAAAAACTCACAAGAAATAAATCTAAATTTTTAATCATCGGTGATTTCAATGCGAAACATCGATCTTGGAATAATGCTCAAAGCAATTCCAATGGAAAAATATTGTTTAATGATTGCTCGGCCGGATTTTATTCAGTTTTATTTCCAAATGGTCCTACATGTTATTCTTTTATTAGGAATCCATCTACAATTGATTTGGTACTAACAAATCAAAGCCATTCTTGCAGTGATTTATTAACTCATGCTGACTTTGATTCTGATCATCTTCCCATAACATTTTCTATTTCCCATGGAACTATTATAGATCCCACTAGATCTGTGTTAAATTATCACAAAACTATTTGGGATAGATATCGTTCTACGATCGAGGAAAATTTGAATGATGATATTATTTTACAAAATAATGCTGACATTGACAGAGCATTAGATAATTTTAGCAGCTTAATACTCAATGCCCGGAATTTATCAGTTCCTAAGGCAAGAGTGAAATTTAATGCACCAATTATTGACAGTGAACTTCAACTTCTTATACGTTTGAAGAACATACGGAGACGTCAATATCAAAGATCTCGTGATCCTGCTTTGAAAATTATTTTTCAAGAATTACAAAAGGAAATTAAACATAGATTCACTCTCTTGCGAAATGAGAATTTCATGAGAGAAGTTGAACAACTAAAACCTTATTCAAAACCTTTCTGGAAGCTTTCGAAGGTTCTTAAGAAACCCTCGAAGTCAATTCCAGTCCTTAAAGATGGTGATTGAATTTTTCTAACGAATGAACAAAAATCTCAAAAACTTGCTCAGCAGTTCATAACTCCAGTAGTAAGTAACGTAGTAAGTCCCATTGGAAATGAAGTAAACCAAAAGTATGATCAGATCACCACCCAAGAATTTCTTTCCGAAGAGGTATTGGAGACAAACTTGAATGAGGTGCGAACCATTCTCAAAAAATTCATAAACATGAAAGCACCAGGAGATGATGGGATTTTCTATATCCTCATCGAAAGACTTCCCGAAAACTCTTTAAATTTCTTGGTAAAAATTTTTAACAGATGGTTTGCACTAGCACATTTTCCTACGAAATGGAAAAATGCCAAAGTCACTCCAATTTTAAAACCCGAAAAGAATCCAGCTGAGGCATCAAGTTATCGACCAATTAGTTTACTTTCCTCTATTAGCAAACTTTTTGAAAGAATAATTCTTAATAGAATGATAACACATATTAATGAGAACTCAATTTTTGCAAATGAGCAGTTTGGTTTTCGCCATGGGCATTCCACTACTCATCAGTTACTTAGAGTAACAAATATGATTCGAACTAATAAATCTGAAGGCTATTTGACTGGAGCTGCTCTTCTAGAAATAGAAAAGGCATTCGACAGTGTTTGGCATAAAGGTATAATAGCTAAAATGTCAAATTTCAGTTTTCCGCTTTACCTCACAAAAATGATACAAAGTTATTTAACTGACCGCACTCTCCAGGTTAACTATTTAAATGATAAATCTAATAGATTGCCTGTTAGAGCTGGTGTGCCTCAGGGGAGTATCTTGGGCCCAATCTTATATAACATGTTTACTTCTGATCTTTCTGATTTACCGCCAGGTTGTGAGAAATCTCTGTTTTGTGACGATACAAACATTTCCGCAAAAGGAAAAAGCCTTCGTTTTATATGCAGTCGGCTTCAAAAAAGTTTAGATACATTTTCTTCATACTTACAAAAATGGAAGATTTCCCCTAATGCTTCTAAAACACAGTTAATTATTTTTCCTCATAAGCCAAGAGTTTCATTTCTCAAACCCACCCATAACCACGTTATTAAGATGAACGGTGTGGTCTTAAATTGGTCTGATCAAGTTGAATACTTAGGGCTAATTTATGATAAGAATCTTACTTTCAAGGAGCACATTGAAAATATCCAGTCAAAGTGCAATAAGTATATCAAATGTTTATATTCTCTTATCAACAGGAATTCTAGACTTTGTCTCAAGAATAAACTGTTAATTTACAAACAAATATTTAGACCACCAATGTTATATGCAGTTCCCATCTGGACAAGTTGTTGTGCAACCAGGAAGAAGACACTTCAAAGGATTCAGAATAAAGTTTTGTAAATACTTTTGAAGCGTCCTCCCTGGTTTAGCACGAACGAGCTACATAGGCTCACTAATGTAGAAACATTAGAAAATATGTCAAGCCAAATTATCAACAAATTCCGACAAAAATCGTTGCAATCCTCAATTGCAACGATTAGCTCATTTTATAGTCAGTAAGATAGTTTAAGTTTATTTTAAGTTTATTTTAAGTTTCGTTTTATTCCTTTTATCCCTTTTTTTCTTGACAAGTAGGTTTAATAATTTTCCTACAATTACATTATCTTAACTGCGAAAGCTAATAACATTCAATAATACTAAAAAGCGTACAAATATATATATAATAGTGTTGAAAGGTCACCATTTGAGGCAGAACACACAATACTAATTCTGAATAGATATTTTAGTACATAAATAAATCATTACAAACTCCCCCCCCCCCCCCCCCTATAAAAAAAAACTTGACAACAATCAGTTTGTTGGTTAGAAAAACTTTTTTCATTTGTGGTCTTTTCAAATTTGATGTTATATATAGCCGACTGTGAACTAGGATGTCATTTCTGATGACTGATTTTTTACTTTCGTCTTGTTGACTCCCACTAATAACACCCGTTGCCTCATTTCCTCCGTATAATAACAACCTGATACCGCATACGGTCATCGACTCTGGGGATCGCTTGCAGCGCACAAGTGTATATTAGCTGATGTACCTTACAAGCACTCCGTCGTCACCCGCCGCCGTCGTCATCACCTGGTGCCAAACCGCAGCGCAAGGGTTAATTAAATCAAAACCTCAAAAGCCTCACGTTCGTCGTTCGATTGTGTGTCCTTTTTTCCCCGGCGGGTTCAAGTTCCGCCACACCGCTAGCGGTGGCCAGGCCAGAAGGGTCCTTATTTAGCTCCTGCTGGCACTGGCTCGCTACAGCCCGTACTTTTCTGTGGAGTGAACCAGCAGCCGCATAATTATTCAAATGATCTGATTTAATTCAAATTTATTCAGTACATGTCCCTTCTCTTATACACCTCTCCAAGGGCCCGAAATCGGCGTGGCCTAGTAGCTGGTGCCCGTAGTGGCTAACCACCGGAGCACGAGGCAAAACATAGGCTTACTCCTTTGATCATCCGTCAATTAGCATAAATATGTATCTTGTCTTATTCGCTAATGTTTTCATCAGTGTTGTCAGCTGGCAGACTTTTATTTTTATCTTCATTCTTCCGGTGTTTGCTTGCGGTAATTCTTAATATCGAATTCAAATAATTGTCCGCGACTAAATAGTTCTCACTGTTAAAGGGTTTTCCTGACCTAATGACTAAGAAAATACACTGTAATTGCTATGTGAGAAAGTTTGTTCTAACTTTAGCATAATATCTTTTTACGTGTTTTGATTCAATTTAAACAAAATGCCAGAAAATCTTTCCCTAGTTCCGGTCACCCTAAAGTGCATCCCTTGTGGCACGCATATAATTAGGAGAAACACTTTCCTTCGAAACCACCACCACCTGCAGAGAGCACAAAAACTTGACTATCAAGTGCAGTAGCATTAAATTATTAAAATTATTAGCATCTGAACTTGACCCGATTCTTTTCGTCACTCGGTTCGGCCCGGCTCGACTCGCTCATTCATTCATTTATTCTGGAATGGTAATCCTTGCAGTTTCGAAACTGAAAGTGAATTTCTGACAGAAGCCGAAAAGAAGAGCGCCGAGAGATATTCAAATTGACGAGAAGAAACACATGGAGGATTGCATATGATTTGAATATTTATAAAGCATTTTTTTTTCTTCGTTTTTCTCACCTCGCCCTCCAGCATTTTTCGGCTACTCTGGGCTGCCGGTGTGTATTATATGCGGCGCTGGTTAACCTTCGAATTCCGTCCTCGATGTCGTCGTCGTCGTCGTCGTCGCTGTTGCTGTTCGAATCTGGTGTGTATATTTTCGGAAGTCGCATCATTCGAACAGGTTGCAGCGCGCTCGCTGAGGGCATGAATAATTCAACAGTTTTAGAAGCCAATATTGAAGAAAATTTCTGCGATTTTTGTTAAGCAACGCCGGCCGGAGAGGATTGCAGCCACTTTTTCGTGGGTATCAGTGCGGCGAGCTAAGTTTGTTTGGTTGGATTAAGTCACCGGGAATGATTTGCATACTATCAAATCCCGAAAACAAATGAAATAAAGTTGTCATCGGAACGCGGCAACAGCTAATCCGCTGTTGTGCTTGAAGCGGAAGTTGGATGGAAGTTTTATCAAAGTGATCCTCCACTCGAGGTTTTGATTGAATGTTTTAAATAGATTAGTATAGATTTTGCAGTAATCATTCAGCGCAAGTGTTATTTTCTACTCGTAAGCTAAAATACTAGACTTAATTTTCCCCTTTTCATCGTTACTCGTATAATGTAATAACTGTTCAATTTTTTTCTTTCCGCATTAAAAACCAGTAAACCATCACACTCCTTACATTGGTGTATCAAAACCAACAAGTATTACTTTTTGGTAGTATTCGTTCAAAGACGAATGTTGAGGTTAGTTTTGCAAGGTTTACTCAATAACAAATGTAGACTGTACTGAAAATTTACCACTACTGCAAGATATCAAATGTATCAGAAATCTTAATGACTTTTTTGCAGATCATATTGGTTTAGATTTGCTGAAGATTTTTTATCGAATTCACGTACAAATTAGTATCATATAAGCAAAAGAATTTCTATCGGACACGGGAGTGTCATCGATTTTATTGATCTAGACACGGTTTGACGGAAAACCGCGATTGAAAATTCCCTGACCTACAGAAAACGTCAAAATGGGCTGCGTGCACTGTCCGCCATTACCGCTCGTGGGTCACTGGACAGCGATTAAAGAGATTCTTGGTTACAAGATTACAAAGCATTCATTTTCATTTATTCTGCATTCCGTCATGACATAGCCTGAAAAACAAAGTTTCTTCAATTCACTCGGTTAATGGCTGCTGCTCTCCCTGGGACACCGTGTACTCTCCGCCAGATCTCGCTCCACCTGGTTTACCCATCTTGCTCGTTGCGCCTCTGGTCGTTTTCTTCCTGCCGGATTCGAGGCAAACACTATCTTCGCAGGGTAGTTGTCCGGAATTCTTGCAACGTGCCCTGCCCAGCGTATCCGTCCAGCTTTGGCCACCTTTTGAATGCTGGGTTCACCGTAGAGTCGCGCGAGCTCATGGTTCATCCCCCGCCTCCATATTCCGTTCTTCTGCACGTCGCCAAAGTTCGTTCTTAGTACCCATCGTTCGAAAACTCTGAGCACTCGGAGGTTCACCTCGAGCATTGTCCACGTTTCATGTCCGTAGAAAACAACCGGTTATATGAGCGTTTTGTACAGGTTACACTTCGTACGGGGGCTTAGACTGTTTGACCGCAATTGCTCGTGGAACCCCTAGTAGGCACGACTTCCGCTGATAATACGCCTCTGGATCTCACGGCTGGTATCATTGTCCTCGGTTACCAGTGAGCCAAGATAGACAAACTCGTCGACTACTTCGAACTCATCGCCGTCGATCGTAATGCTACTGCCTAGGTGTTGTCGATCGGCTTCGGTTCCACCGGCTAGCATATACTTCGTTTTAGACTTATTTATTTGCAACTCAATCCTCGATGCTTCGCGTTTTAGTCTGGTGTAGTGTTCTACCATCGCCGCAGTTGTTCTGCCGACAATGTCTATGTCATCAGCAAAGCAAACGAATTGACTGGATTTGTTGATAATCGTCCACCTGAAATCCGAACACTGCGTCCCATCGAGCCTTTATCAGCATAATCAGCTTCCCCGGAAAGCCGTTTTCGTCCATGACTTTCCATAGCTCTTTTCGGTCGATAGTGTCATACGTGGCTTTAAAGTCGATGAATAGGTGGTGCGTGGGGGTTCTGTATTCACGACATTTCTGAAGGATTTGCCGTATGGTGAAGATTTGGTCCGTCGTAGACCGTCCTTCCACGAAGCCGGCCCGATAACTTCCCACATATCCGTTGGCTAGCGGTGAGAGTCGGCGGAAAATGATTTGGGAAAGCACTTTGTAGGCGGCATTCGGGACGGTGATCACACGATTGTTCCCACAGTCCAATTTGTCGCCTTTTTTATAAATGGGACAGGTAATCCCATCCTTACACTCCTCCGGTAGCTGTTCTGTATACCAATCGCTTGCAATCAGCCGGTGCAAACAAGTGGTCAGTTTTTCCGGGCCCATCGTGATAAGCTCCGCTCCGAGGCAATCCTTTGCAGCCGTCTTTTTGTTTTTTAGCTGCTTGATGGTATCCTTAACTTCTCCTATCGTTGAGCCAGCCCCGTCTTCTGCATTGGTCGCACCGGCGTTATCGCTTTATTCGCCGCAATGGTCTCCTGCTTGGGCACCATTCAGGTGTTTGTCGAAATGCTGCTTCCACCTTTCGGTCACCTCACGGTCGTCCGTCAGAATGCTACCATCTTTATTCCGGCACATTTCGGCTCGCGGCACAAAGCCTCTGCGGGATGCGTTGAGCTTCTGGTAGAACATTCCCGTTTCCTGAGAACGATGCAGCTATTCCAGCTCTGCAAACTCGTCCTCCTCCATGCGGCGCTTTTTCTCCCGGAAGATTAGGGTTCGTTGCATTTTCTTCTATCTTTGTCTATCTACGTTCTGACGAGTGGCATTGCGCATCCTAACCGCCCGCGCAGCGTTCTTCTCATCCATCACCCTTCTACATTCGTCGTAGAACCACTTGTGGTGTTGGGTTCGTCCCACATCCCCGATGACGTTCTCCGCTACGCTGTTGATGGCTGTTCTGATGGTGTTCTAACAGTTCTCAAGTGGAGCTTCCATCAGCTGGTACTCTTCCGGCAGCGCAGCTTCCAGTGAATGCGCGTAGTTTTCGGCGACGTTAGGCTGCTTCAGTCGCGCGAAATCTAACCGAGGCGGGCGTCGGTACCGAATGTTGTTACCAACGGAAAGTTTTGGGCGCATCTTAACCATCACCAGGTAGTGGTCCGAGTCGACGTTAGCGCTCCTATAGGATCTGACGTCGATGATGTCTGAGAAGTGCCGACAGTCAATTAAAACGTGGTCGATCTGTGTTTCTGTCTGATTTGGTGACCTCCAGGTGTACTTGTGTAGGAGGTTGTGCCGTAAGCAGGTACTACGCACGCCATGTTCTTGCAGACGAAAAAATCGATGAGTCTTAGGCCCATTTCGTTGGTCAGCTGGTGCGCGTTGATCCTTCCAATAACCGGGTTGTATTCCTCCTCCTGGCAAACCTGAGCGTTGAAATCCCCGAGGACGATCTTGATATGATGTTTTGGGCAGTGGTCGTAGTGGCGCTCCAACTGCGCATAGAATTCATCTTTGTCGTCTTTGGCACTTCCAAGGTGAGGGCTGTGCACGTTCATGATGTTTACGATGTTGAAGAAACGGTCCTTGATTCTCAACCTGCTCATTCGAAGATTACAAAACATTCGCTGTATTACGAAGACTGTTAATATACATAAATTATTTGTTGAACTAAGAATAAACAGAATATCATCAAACAATGTTGACATGTAAAAAATTCAGAAATATTCTGCGTAAATGAACAAAAAAATCACAAATATATGCCAGCGTTTCTATAAATTTGTACTTTTTAGAATTTACTCTTCTGTATTGTGCCGGTCACGACCGAATATAAAATTCAATAATAATGACTTAAAACTTATAACTTATAACCGTTGCAAAAATGTTCGGTTTTGTTGAGTAACTATCTTAATCTTCAAAAGTTTATCAATCATCATCCACAGCAGCATTGTAATGTTTTCTCGATTGCGCATGAATAGAAATTGTGTACCATTGCAATGATAGACGACGAGAGACCAGCGGCGCTCTGCACCACATATAATGTAGAAAATTGTTGCAAGCATGTTTTCCTTCAAGACATCAGGGTTGTTTCAAACTTTTCGAAAAACTTTTAACTACGAGACATCAAATAAGTTGAAGTAAGATTAGTTGACTAGCATCCCTCCGTCGCACATGAACATCCAGCGGCTTCAGGGCGCCGCTTCGGTGATGGGTTTGAAGGCCATATCCAGGCGTAGGAAGCTTTCACTGGTGTTTGTCGAGAAAAACGTGGAAATTAACGCCGCATACTATACGACTGAGATTCTCGAAAAGGTTGTGACTCAAGCATTTCGGGACCTCTACGGGAAGAACTACTAACTCATTTCCAAAATGCAGCATGAAGAAAAGGGGAGGGGGGCGTGCTCCCAGTTAATATGCCATAAAAGTTCTCAATAAACATTTCCTGAACTAACATTGAGCTAGAAAAGAATCCCTTGTATTTCCTTTTCAACACATTTTTAAATTGTATTCGAGCTTATTGAACACCCGTATGTGTTGTTACTTGGCTGAAGTAGGATTCCATTGCTTTATTGCCAAAGGGAGAATATTTCGTTATTGCTTTTAAGAAAAATGTTGCGTGTTTTCATCTGGATATTTTCTGAATCGGGATGACAGCCAAAAATCAACAAGCTATGTCCGCGGCCAGTTTTGGATTCAATATGATGACTTCCGTCTCTCAAGAGCGTGATGCGGAACTATGAAAAATGTTTGCTTACTCCTTAATATTAATTTTTCTACAACCTGGATTATGTCCATAAACTAAAAACCAGTGTCAAACGCCATTTCGAATTTCAAAATGTCGACTTCTGGTTTCCAAGAAAGCTGTGAAAAACTGAGGAAAATATTCAAATATTTCATATTAAAATGCCAGAACTGAAATGATGCAACAAATTCGAAAATTGGTGTCCAAAAGTTTATCCTGGTTATGGGAACAAAATGTGAGTATGACAGTGCTCCTATCTTCGGACCGTAGATTGATACGTCTTAATTTCATGTTTGGAATAAATCTATGAATCTTTTTATATGAAAATCAAGATTTGTATGTTTGTAAGTATGTTTTAACATAACTTTAGAATGCTTGCAACGATTTCTACCAAACTCAACATAAGTGTGCTTTTTTCTATAGGAGATAGAATATTTGCCACTAACTTACATTCAAGCATGTTTTGCTGCCAACTAATTAAGGTTAACTTTTTATATTGGAAATTCAGTGATTTTTCGATGTGGTTAAAAACAATTTCAAGTTTATTCGTTCAATGTGTCAATTGGGCCCTAAAGTTTTACATCAGTAGTCTTCCTATTTTTTCTATGTTTGAGTTAAATACGTTAAATACGTTAAATGCTTAGAAAAAAAGTAGAGGTAATCAGTAAAGAAAAAGTGATTTTTTTCTGATAATGAAGTCAATATTGTCCAAGATTCCGTTTCCTGGAAGCAGGGAAAATCACTCAAATACTCCCCAATATTTGTACTTCTGGAACAGACAGTACGCCGAAAAATTGAAAATTGATGTGTAAGGCCATTTTGAAATCCAATCCGAGACTTTTGGTTTCGGCGAAGCTATGTAAACCTCAATTCTATAACGTTCCAATATCAGTAGGTACCTATTTCCGTGAGCAGAGTGACACCTAGTAACTAAAAAGTGATGTCTAAGAGATTGAAAGCAGACATATTGCGGACAAGTTTAATACACTTTAATGTGTCAGATTTTCTTTATTAATTTCGATGTAGTTGGCCGGTCGAACGAACCTATAATTCTAAGATCCAACTGAACATTTCGTCTGACCATAAAATAACCCAATGTAACACCAGTCGTGTATGTCACGTTTACCTCCAGGTTTTTCGTTTAAGGAAAACGCCATGTGAACTGAAAAAATCTTCTTTAGCATTCTTCTGATATATTCCGATTTTTGCTTACAGTAGCCTTGGGCTTTGAGAGACGCTCCAATTGTCGACCGAATCGGACCCAGACTTAATATTTTGCCGATTACTTAATAGGCGTTGGCGATACTGATAATAAAATCGATAGTTTGAAACGCAGATTCCATTGAACTAGCACTTAAGAGTTGAGTAAACAAAGACTGTCAATTAATTTGGTTAAATTATAAAACACATGGTATTAGAAACTACTGTTACTATACTCTATTTATGTAACGATAATGTAATGATGAAGTCTAGTCAAATTACTTTCTGTTTTATGTTTCGAAATAAGAAAATAATGTGTTTCGTCTAGGCTACACAATCCCCAAAACCTTTAACCTATCATCAGCCGTCATTGAATCCGTTCGACCCGGAGCGTAAAGTAAACGAGCGCGAACCCGGCCGAGGTTGCAAAACAAACATTGCAGGGCGACCAACCCCGTTTGCAGGGCGCTCTTGGCCGAAACTAATTCATAGTACATATCCATTACTCCTTTCGTTATGCTCGTGACGAAAAGAATTGCTGGCAGCAGTCGAGCCGGAGCGCCGCGCGCTGTATCGGCACTGCAAATGGGGGAGGAACCCAAACGAGCCCGTAAAATACACACATAACCACAGCGTGGCTAATTTTTCGGAATCGTTTGCCACACTGGCTGCCAGTTGCCCTCGTATCGGATGCCGCAGAAATTCACCGTTTGTTTCATCACGCGTAGCAATCCTTCCTGGTGCGGTAGACAACGATAACGGCGACGCGTTAGCTTCCTCAAGTTCCGGAGGTTTTTCACGCTACACTCCACATAATCACATGTTCGCGTCTATACGCGAACATTATAAATATATTCCTCGCATCTGCCACCATATAAAATGATTATCATTTTATTTCATCCACGCAAAAATTTTATTTGATTACATGTTTTTCTTCGACGCGTCGAACCCTCTCCGGTCCGGAGACGGAGTCGCCGCCGTCTTCCTTCCGTTGGCCGGGCGTTCCACTGCAAGGAACTTGATACACGGTACAATTTCTTCATCCATTCCACGCAACGACTGTCGGTCGCTCGTTTGCGACTTATTTGCGTTCGAGATAATTTTTAATGTAATTATCCTAAATAGTATACAGGGTACCGTGCGCCGAGAAATAAAGTTTTCCCCGCAGCTAAACTCGCTTTTATCCTGCGGTGACAGACGACGATTTTCAGCGGCAGAATGGAGACATAAAATTCATATGTGTTCGCTGGCTCGGCGCGGTTTGGTCGCGACTGTTGCGATAGAAAAGGGTTCATGCAAAATGTTTGCCACGGTGTTTACCCCGAGACTGTTGCGGACTAACTTACATTTAATCATGTTTTGCTGTTGACTACGAGGAGCTCTTTTTTCGAAACAGGTTTGTTACGAAATTTAACTTTTTATTTTGGAAAAGTTTGTGATATTTCAATGTGGTCAGAATTTTGTTCGTTTATTGTGTCAGGCTGTAAATATTCTAACATAATTTTAAATGTAGCCACTAATCTTTCATATCTATCTATTTATATAAAAGAGAAGTTTTGTATGTATGCATGTACCTATGTATGTTCCAGCATAACTCTCGAAGGCCTGAACCAATTTCAACCAAACTTGGCATACGTGTTCTTTGTACAAAGGAAGTGGTCATAGAAATATTGGATAGGGTGAGGGGTCTTCCTTAAAGAAGGAGGGGGTCAAAAGTAATTAATATTCACACATAATATAAACCTTTCATTAAAATTTGATAATTTTCGGGTTCTTGGTCATATTTGGAGGCCGGAAGTTGATGTCCAGAGACCGAAACATGATTAGGGATACCATCCGTCCTGATTAAGCAGGACATGTCCTAATATTGAGATCCTATTTGGACGTCCTGATTTATTTTTCATATTCTAGCATTTGTCCTGATTTTTATAAGACATGCAATAACCTGCAATCACCAAGCTCATATTGCAAGGCACAAGTCGGTAAGCTGTTAACAGAAAAGTGAATGTTGCCTGAGATTAGGAATTGTTGGAGATTGCCCAGTATTTTTTTTTTCGTTTCTGGTTGCCAGTTCGAATTCGTCGCTGGTAAAAATAAAAACAAAAGGATATTTTTCTCTGATAAAATTCTAAAAGTAACATTTTATGAGGTAAAATTGTAAAATTTGAAGTGATGACCGTTTTGCGGGCTAAAAAAAATAAAGGGGCCTATAACAGTCAACGAGGTGAGCAGCGACTTACTCACCTGACCAATTTAGATACAACAGATGGTGAGTCTGCTGGATCTCGGACGAGTAGCTCGTCTGCGAAATTGTTCCACTCAGCTGTCACCAGCCAAGTTTCACTCGCGTTTCCTAACACAACATTTTGCTCGTCAGTGACTCTAGGCGAGGCAAATTGCTTGCCTCGTTCCCTTTAATCGGTCCCAAAATCTGAAAAAATCTGCATTATTTTTGAAATATCTGGGAGAATAGATATTAAACCTGTCTATCTTGATACATGTTCAATAATGTGGATAATTCAGATAAATCTCGGTACCTTACTACACAACGCTTAGTGCGTAAATTATTTCTTTAATTAAGCCCGAGTAAAGTGAATAGTGTTAAACATCTGACAATTTTTATATTTAATTTTAAACAGTTTACATGTGCTGAATTCTTTGGAATCATACAAATTCCTGAAAATTCAAAGTTGCTTGATAAACTTGAATCGTTCGAGATACGTGTTAAAAAAATTAACAACCAAATCGCATTTTGAAGTGCAAATCACATACCACCAGTTTAAAAATAATTTAGATCAAATTTGTGCCGAAAAAATATAAGTCCTGATTTGTACCTCTAACCAGATGGTATCCCTAAACATGATGTTCGATGCCATTCTCAATCCAAGATGGCGACTTCCGGTTTCTGGGAAGCCATTTAAAGCTGTGGAAAACGCTCACAAACCCCCCAATGCTGGTATTTTCGGAGTTAAAATTACTCTTAAGAACCGGTTATCGGTGTCTGACGATACTTTGAAACTTGGGTTGCCGACTTCCGGTTTCTGGAAATCTGCGAACATTAATAATTGAATTATATACTTGGCAATATGGAAATTTTCGGAATCGGAATGACCTCCTCATACGAAAATCGATCATATACCTATTTCAAAATATTGGCCTTTTTTGAAACGCAGTGACGTCCGTTTGCAGCCGAAAATCGGCTTTCGTGTTTCATTTTGCATTTTGGATAAAAATTATGTTTGGAAAAGTTGCTGCAGCTCAACTATTACCGAATAAAAGTTTAGTTAAGAGCATCGATCAAATAAGATTAGAGCTCCTAAAATCCAGCTATTTATTTAAAAAAATTTTGTATGTATGTATGTATGTTCCAGCATAACTCTGGAATGACTGTGCCGATTTTAACCAAACTTGGCATACGTGTTTTTTGTACAGAGAAAGTGGTCATAGAAATATTGGGAAGAGGAAGGAGCAACCCCCAAAGGAGAAGGGGGTCTTACTTGGTCAGAAAATCAAGTTTTTTCATGCATTATGGGAACTTTCTGAATGAATACGATAGTTTTTAGGCCTTTGGTCATATCTGGAGACCGGAAATTGATTTCCAGAGACCGAAAAATCGAAAAGAGAAAGGTGCAGCTATCAAAGAGGGAGGGGATCTTAATTCATAAGAAAATCAGGTCTTTTAGTGCCTAATGGGAACTTTTCGAAAAGGAACGATTACTTTCATGCCCTCGGTCGGTCATGGCCAGAAGTTGATGTCTAGGGACCGGATGATGTCCGATGTTTTTGGCGACTTTTGGTTGCTGGGATGCTGTATACAACTGTAGAAAACGTTTACAAGCCTCAAAACATTGGTATTTCCGGAACCAGGATGAGCTTTAAAACCAGAAATGAAAGTCCAACGACATTTTTTGAATTCAATATGGCGACTTCCGGTTTCAGAATTTTATGAAAAACAAATATATGCTCTGTAATATGTATATTTTCGATGTCAAGATGACGTCTAGAATCCAAATATTAATCTCCGGCGCAAATTTTTAAATCGTGCATGGCGGATTGCATTTTCTGGAAAGGTTACTAGAATACAGAAGTAGGCTTGGATGTAATATCGAAACGTTGTTTAAAAATAAATCCGGCGATTTCTGCTCTCTGTCAAGCTGTTTTACACACTGTTTAAGTAAAATGGTTAACTAATGTCAATATTTCTAGAAAGAGAGCTATGTTCAGAAAATGACAACGGGCGTCCAATGCAATTTTCAAATTCTAAAAGAAAAATATTCGAATACTCCCTGATATTACGTTCATAGGTCAGAGCTGACTCCCCAAAACGTTTGGTATAGTGAGGGTTGTTTTTCTGCATTGGAAGTTATTCAAAACTTGAGAAAACTGTGGAGATAATCCCCGTTTCTCCAAATTGTTAATTAACTCAAGAAGTAAACGAGAAGACATGGCAAGCAATAATTTTAACTATCAGAGGTGAGCTTAAGCTATTGATTATGTAATTTCAGTGTAATTTGAGTTTATTGTAAGTTAATCGATACCGTCAAAGATGCTGATGAGGCAATCCATTTTCCAACGAAATTATTGAACTCACTCGACCCAGCTGTAATGCCTCCGCATCGATTGTTAATCAACGGAAAGGTGGTATATAAGCAAGTTTATAACTAAAATAGAAATATTATTTGAAATGATGGGTTGAAAAAAATATATGAAACTATCGAAAATTATAGAAAAAGCAGAAATTTTTACACGAGCATAGCCGGTACATTCTGCTAGTTTTATTATATGTTTTAGTTGATGCGTTTCCAATTCTTTAGTGTTCGGATCAAAGCTTATAATAGATTTTCGTGCATCTCTCTTTGAATTCTGGCTTATTCTGAGTATACCGGAGATTTATGCATGGTAAAAAATCTTCTGGGTAGTGTATCAGAGAAATAAAAAAATAGTTTAATTAAGAGCATACTGATGATAGTTAGAGAAATTAAATAACTAACTTTATGTAAAACGTTATTTGAACTATATTTGAATACTTGTTTTCTTCTATCACAGGTTTTTGACATGGTAAATGTACTATTCATATCAATGAAGACTAGTAATTATATCAATGTTTAATTAAAGGTAAATTAAGAGATAGAAGTTTTGTTGTAAATTTTGATCAATCCAAAAGCTGATAATAAAAAACTGTTCTCACACTAAAAATTTATTTGAGCCTAGCGTACGTTAAGCTATATGTGCAATATAAAGGTTCTTTTGAACACCAGCATCCGTATTGTTACCGGCTTTGGTTCAGGTAACTTATAATTTATGCAAGAAAAGTGAATACTTGTGCTGAAATTTGATTTATATTGAACGCCATCTGACACAATCAAGCGAACAAAATTCGACAATTTTCCCGCAACCCGACGCACCAACATCAGCTAAGCCCTAGTTGCTATTTTTCACTCGATGTGATCCCTTTTGTGACCCCGCAGCACCCCTTGCAAACCTAGTGCTCATTTCTCGATTGGCACCATTCGTCAATGGTTCCTTCAATTTTTCAATTTCATTTATAGAAAATGAAACTGCACAAAATTTGCATAAAAATTGTGTGTATCCAGCGTGTCAACTTTTTCCTTTCATTCTCACTCGGTATTCAATTCATCGATGGGTTGGGTTCGACCCGAAACTCAATCAAGCCCGGCCCGCACTATCAAATTGAACTGAACCCTTTCGACCTGCGGGCCTTCCGGCTACAACCGTTCCGGTACCGGTGCCAAAGGTTGCGCAAGCACCAGGGGTTATTTCTTTCGGTTTCTACTGTAGACATTTTTCTTCTATGTTGAAGAATTTTGAATTTCACAGTAAATGATAACGTCTCCTGTACAGACATTTTTTTTGTTTTTATTTGTCATGTTTACACCAAATTAAAAAATAATTAACATAATTCTTTGTTTTCGAAAAAAAAAACTTTTAACCCTTAGTACCCTGATAAGCTTTATATATATTTTTTATTCGTGAATTTACCCCCATTTTATATTTTCATCACCTTTATTTTTCATGAATTTTGCATGTTTTTTTGTTTCGAGTGATTACTTTATTGTTTTATATACGGAGATTTGTTATAGCAATAGTTTTTAATCTATTTTATATCTACACTGGTTCGTTTTAATATGTAGTTTATATCCCATCAAAAATACAAACTGTTCATTGTTTGTCGTTTAAAGTTTTGCTATGAATAACGGCGAAATTGCTTGGTTTTAGATGTTTACAAAAAATCCCATTTCTTCAATTACTAATTATCAACGTCTTGATGCGTTTTCTCAATTTTCGTTTTAGCTTGGTTCATCTGTGTCATACTACACTTTCAAAACACTTTACATTTTTTTTTTCATTTCCTTTACTCTTTACTTTGTATCTCAAATCTGTGAATTTGATTTCGCTGTACAGTACAATATGACACATATTTTTAATAACGCAATTCTATTGGTTATGTTAAATAATCTGAAATGCTTCTCATTTATGTATTCTCTACTGAACTATTCGGAACAAATGAAAAAAACTCACGAAAATCTGTTTGTTGATTCTAAAGTTATGTAAATCGAATTTTTCTTTTGTTTTGATGCAATATTATTTGCTCAATTCACTGAAATCACTCGAACCTAAAGTTTTCAAATCCAATTTTTAGGACCAACAATAGAAATCAATGAAATATAACTTATTGCACTGGCATGGAGTCACCGTATAACGCGGGTTTACGTATAATTTCTGAACACAATGGCACATTTTTATGTTTTTTGTGCTCATTCATGACTACAAACTTCAGCGTGCTATCGTTATCTCTCTTACAATGTTAGATCCTATTTTGTTTGGCCAACATAAAGCCACATTGAGTATCCAAATACACCGTTACAACAAGTATCGATAACTAATATATTTTTAGCTGGTAATGCTATGGTCACACCGATAAGTGGATCAAATTTTTATTCCAGTGTTAACGTTGGTATGTGTTAATGTTAACGTAAGTATTTCAACTCTTCGAAACCAAACAACGCTCCCCAGATCCGGAAATAAGCAGCCATAAATATAGGTATTTAGTACCGTGTATCCTGCGTAAGGAAAAAAGCGATTCCCTCAGTCTGCAGTAGTAAACGGAAATAGTGGTTCGCCTCTAGCTGCCGGTCGTGTAACGAAATAATTTATTTCGATTTAAAGATTACAGTTTTTATATCCGTTTTGTTCATCGCGTGATATTGATTTTCTATAGACGTTTCTGATGATACGTTTATGTGAGTATGCGTGTGCCAGCAAAATCTATCCGCGAAAGCGCATTGAATGTATCAAATAAATCTCATTTGCATATTTTTACTATTAAATGTGAAAAAATTTCGATACATCCTCTCCTGGGTGATCCTTTTTTCCGTCCCGAACCAACATATATATGTGCTCACATTTGTGTCTCCCTCAGTTCGAATCAAGCCTTTTTTGTGTCCTGCTTTCGATTAAGGGAGGGCTCGGATTCCGAGCTACGGTTGTGCAAATAGATGATGTTGCTGTGGCTTTGGTAAAATTTGTGATTTTTTTTGCGGTCGCTCAGATTCCACGTGTAACTAGCAATCTCTAAGCCAGAGAGATTCGATGAAAATTTGTTGTATTGAAGCATTGATTTTTGATTCATTGCGCCGGTGAGATATTTCGCATAATTTAAAAGGGTTTATATGCTGGATATGAGTCTGTATGACATTTATATGCAACTGGTTATAATTGTAAGGAATTTATTGCAATAATTATCGTTATCTCGTGTCATAGCTGCAACATATTCTCCATTACTACGCGTTGCAGCTACAGACAAGTTACCACAAACTTATCTCTTATCTTGTGCCTGATAAGAGAACTGCGAATCATTTTTTCATGTATCATTATGTTTCAACAATTTTAAAGCATTTTTTCTAGCAAATTATAACAATCACTACGAAAATCAAACTTTGAAAAAAGTACTAGGTTCCACTCGACCAATATGTGCAAATTGAGCACCTCCAGTGTGCAAGTGTATATGTATGTTTTGCTCACTATTCATCACGTACATTTCTCAGAGATGGTTTGACCAATTTTTGCCATTTTTGTGTCAAATAAAAAATCTAATTGCAAGATATTATAATGTTCATACTATTCTAAGGTCTCATTTTATGTTTTTTTCGCGGATTTCAGAATTTGCGCGGTTTTTTTAAGCAGATTTTCCGGGAAAGTCGTTTTTTACGCGGTACGTTTTATTGGTTTTTCGTTATTTTACTTACTACGTTACATAATCCAATTACACTGGGGTCGCTTTTAACGCGGTTGATTGTACCGCATTTAAAAGATTAGATTCGATATATTCATACTAAACTTCTTTGATACCGCGTACAAATAATCTTCCGAATCGAGTAAAAATAATCTGCGTTATTGTAAAAATATCTCGTTTAAAAAACGTATAAAAACAACCCGCGCAAAAAGCGACCCCAGTTCACTGATTTGGCCTTACCTTTTTATACTTTTTCTTGAATTTCAGCTCGATTCGCATGCGGAAATAGCACTGCTGTTGGTTTTTTTTATCCAAAGTGCAGAAGCAGAAATGATTTAAAACGTTTAATTAATGAAGTTTTTTTAACTGTGCTTTTGCACAGTGTGTTCTCCGACCATTTTTACCACTTTAAGCCAATCTTTTTTAAATTTTTCAACATTGTCCGCTGGTTTGACATATTTCCTCAGCTTTGCCTTGGTCAAAGTCTAAAAAGTTTCAATGGGGCAAATTTCAGGGCAGTTTGGAGGATTCATCTCCTTTGGGACACATGTGACATTATTTGTTTTATACCACCCTAGTGCATCCTTAGAGTAATGGCAGGAAGCAAGATCGGGCCAAAAGATTGTAGGATTGTTATGCTGCTTAACCATGGGTAACAACCTTTTCTGCAAGCACTCTTTCACGTAAATTTTACCATTCATTGTGTCATTCGTAATGAATGAACGAGATATTTTCCCACATTCGCAAATGGCCTGCCAAATCATTACCTTCTTACCGAATTTTTCGGTGTAAATGGCTTTCACTGGTCCAGGGACATCCTTTCCCTTCGGTGATGTATAAAATTGCGGTCCTGGCAGAGTCTTATAGTCTTATAGTTCGTCATCCATGATAACACACCCCATTTTTTTGGTCAGAAGTTTGTCATGAAGCTTCCGAGCTCTCGGTTTCACAGATTCAGCTTGTTTTGGATTTCGTTTTGGCTGCTTCTGCTTCCGACGGGTCTGCAGACCCATTCTTCCCTTGGCACGCATAACGTTACTCGCCGAGGTTCCAAGCTTTCTCGCCACATCTCGTACTGATACTGAAGAATGCCGCTTGTAGTATTCCTTAACCTTTTTGTCCATTGTGGGATCAACAGACCCGGGTTTTCTACCACGTCTTGGGGCATCAGTAAATGTGCACTATTCACAATACTTCCGCAATGCGGTTTGAACTGCTCCGACACTTATACCTTCTTCTCTGGCTAATGTTCTTATAGAAAGACCACTCACGATGCCCCATTTGTGCACAATTCGCTTTCTTTGCTCGGGAGAAAGTCCACGCATTTTCACAATTTCGCACTAAATGTTAGAAAAAATGACAGCATCTGATTCTTTTGGATGTAAACAACAGGACGCAGCCAACGTTTGGTTGAATACTGCACGTTATTTGAAATGACGGTTGATCGTTAGTGTATTTATAATTATCGGAACGGTCTATGTCCGAAATTTTGGAGTCGATTATTCGAATATTTTTTTCCGTCTTGTATCTAATTTTGAAGCTTGATCCATTTAATATTTGGTCGCACAAAATGGGAAATATTTTCTTCAAAAATACGTAAAAAAATCGGTATCGTTTTGCAGCTAATTTATTTATACCTTATACTTAATGGGTTCGATGATGGCAATTTCGGTCACGGGTTACTTTAAAACACGTTTTATTATGTCAAAGCCGACGTTTCAAGGATATATTTCCTCGTCCTCAGGGCAAAAACAAAACAAATAAGTTCTCGTCAAAATATGGTGCATTGGTGTTAAATTGCTGTTGGTTAACTACACTACAACAGTATCTTCCAACACACATCACACACGATTCATGAATCGTGTGTGATGTGTGTTGGAAGATACTGTTGTAGTGTAGTTAGCCAACAGCAATTTAACACCAATGCACCATATTTTGACGAGAACTTGTTTGTTTTGTTTTTGCCCTGAGGACGAGGAAATATATCCTTGAAACGTCGGCTTTGACATAATAAAACGTGTTTTAAAGTAGCCCGTGACCGAAATTGCCATCATCGAACCCATTAACTATTTATTGGTCAAACAACGCTTAACATACCTTATACTTTTAAAGGAAATTTGGAGAAAAGAATATTCGTCTGAGTTTCGGATGAATTCGAGCACTTTCCTTTTTATCCCGTCCAACATCTTCTGCATAATGGAACTGTCAACTCGATTTGCCAGTTCCTTAAACCATCTATTTAAATCAGCTAGTTTTTTATCGTTCTGCCATTTTTTTTCAGCTTACTCTTGATTACCACCCAATATTTTTCAATTGGACGAAAATCTGGGAAATATAGTAAGCTGATAGCTTTTTCGATGATATCAATTCCATTCTCCTTGTATCAATCCATGACTTCCCGACTGTGGTGGCAGCTAGCCAAGTCAGGCCAGAACTCCACCGGACCGTCATGTGATTGGATGAACGGCCAAATCCGCGTCTGGAGGATCTGTTCCTTGTACACCTGGCCATTCGTGGTTGATCCGGTGATGAAAACCCTGTCCCTTGCGCTTGGACATATAGAATATTTGTCCTGGTAGTGAAATCCATTTTTGCATAAGTCTCATCGTCCACTAAAATGCAGCTTTCCATGTTCATTAAAATGCAGACTGCCTCAGTGCGGCGTTTTGCAACGAAATTTTGCTAAAAAAAAACTGCTTGTCATACCGGTAAGGAAACCAAACATTGGATCAATCTTTTAGCTGAATTGGCCTGCTTGTTCCAATACTGCCGAATATTTAGATCAAAGCAGCGATTCTGAAGGTTTGGAAAAGTCATGGCTACTGCCCGGTCATTTTTTTACGTCGTCAACTTGGCCGGTCATTCACTGCACGCAAAACGGCCACAATAAGAGCAGAGGCAAGAAAAAGTGATTCTACTGCATGACAATGCTCGGACGCATACTGCCAAAGTCGTTAAAACTTACATAGAAACGCTCCTACCTCACCCGTCAAGTTTCCCAGATATTGCGTCGGCACGAGCCGCGGTGGCTTCATTCCACTCGGTTCTGGGCTATATGGCGCCATGCTCCCAGGCGTCTTATCACTCGTAGGCCAATCAATCTGATCAAGCCAACGTGTACGCTGTGCTTCTATGTTTCTGGTGCCGGATGGGTTACTAAAAATTATTTTTTAACTGGGTTGTCGTCCGACCGGTCCGGCCCATCACAATATGTTAACTTTAATCAAATGTGCAATGGAGATTTATCCTAGCAGCGCGTGCAGCTCATAGTTCATGCATCTACGCAATTCCCCGTTTTCAGTCTGTACTCCACCGTAGATGGTTTGCAGCACCTTCCTCCAGCTCCAAAACTCCAAGGGCGCTAAGGTCCTCTGAGAGCAGTGTGTCTTCTCTAGGCCATAGAGGACCACCGGTCTAACTAGTGTTTTGTGCAACTTCAGCTTCAGCTTAAGGAACAGAAGGTGATAACCAATTGGTTGGATGTCAAAAAGTGTTCCCAATCTAAAAAAATTATAACACCAAACGAGAATCATTCGAAAAAGCTCCTAGAGCTCAACAAAAAAACTCTTTGTACATACGTCGGCCTAGTAACGGGGCACTGTGCGAGTAGATATCATTTGAAGAACATTGGCCGGGTCCTAAGTAGACGAACTCGGTTACCACCTCAAGTTCAACGCCGTCTACGATGATTCAGGGTGGGAGGCTAACATTGTTCTCCTTGGAGCCTCTTCTCTTCATATACTTTGTTTTTGACGCATTGATCAGCAGTCCAATACCCTTAGCTTCCGCTTTTAGTCCGGTGTAGGACGTCTCCACCGTCGCTAAGCTCCGTCCTATGATGTCAAAGTCATCAACAAAGCCTCTAAGCTGAACTCTCTTCGTGAGAATCGTATTACTCGTGTCGATGCCCGCCCTTCGTATAACACCTTCGAGAGCGATGTTAAAAAGCAGACAGGAAAGTCCATCTCCTATCCCCGAAACACTCACGTAACACATCACGCGATTCATGGTAGCCTTGATCAGCCGTGTCAGTTTACCCGGGAAAATATCCTCGTTCTCGTGCATGAGCTGTTCTCGATCAACTGTATCTAAGGCTGCCTTGAAGCTGATAAAAATGTGATGCGTGGTGGACAAGTTGTACTCATGACATTTTTGCAAAATTTGTCGTATTGAAAATATCTGGTCTGTTGCGCGGCCTCCCATGAAAACCGCCTGGTACTGTCAAGTAAAAGGTGTTAGACGTTGAAGTAAAACTTGGGAGAGTATTTTATAAGCAGCATTGATGAGCGTAATGCCACGATAGTTGCAGCACTCCAACTTGTCGCCCTTCTTATAGATGTGGCAGACGACTTCTTTCATTCTCTTGCGGCAGTTTTTTTCTCTTCCTAGACCTTGGAAATGACCCAGTGCAGTGCTCCAGCAAGTGTTTCTTCACCATGTCTCTAGAGCTCATCCGGCAGGCCGTTTTTGCCGGTGGCTTTGTTATTCTTCAGCCTCCCAATCTCTCGTGTAAGTCGGGGGCTGATACTCGATCATCTACTGCTGGCACCCCCAGGTCCGTTCCCAGAAACGGAACCTGTTCGTTGCAACGCCATTCAGATGTTCACCGTAGAGCTGCTTCCACCTGTCGACCACCTCTGCTATCGTTCGTGATGAGATTACTTTTCACATCCATGCAAAAGTCGGCTCGCGGCACATAGCCTTTACGGGATTGGTTAATATTTTCGTAAAAAATTTCGCGTATCATTAGCAGTGAATAGCTCTTCTAGCTCTTCATGATCACGATTCTCCTGCTGGCGCTTTTTACGTCTCAGGATCGCGATCATGTTGTTTCTTGCTCGTCTGTACTTGACCAGGTTTTCTCTCGTCCTTCCCTTAGGTTATTTACCCAGGTTCGGCTTTTCTATGTTCCCGCTGCCTCGAATTCCCTACATGCCAATCATTTCTGCCACTCGGCGCCTCTGTTCCTAGTGTCGTCGTCGCTGATGGCCGTGAGCCGAGCTCCTCTACCTTGGGTAGTGTCGCTTCAAGCCGTTGCGCGTAGATTTTGTCAGCTTGTGGATTCCGTAGGTGCTTTATGTTGAGCCGCGGGGATCGGCTATGTCGTGACTGAATCCGATTCCTTGCAGCTATGCTGTACACAGTGGAACTCACATTGAAGATGTGAGAAGCGTCCTGAGCCCTGTGAGGATCACTATGACACCCATATTGAACCCTGTGAGAATCACTACGACACGCGGAATGGCACATGATCTGGCTGATTAGTAGACCTACTCAAATGAAGACATCGAAAAATGGCTTGATTCGTGGATAGTATCAAAGACGAACACTTTCATCTTAGCGGTATTTGAGCTCTGCCAGCAATATGGGACAAAGTTATAATTGGCGATGGGCAGTTGAATGATTTATAGACAACTGTTTAATATTTTTGAAAATAAAGTAGCATCTTTACTAAAAAACAGTGGAATCTTATTTGCGCAATGGATTAGAATCCATTGTAAGTAGTAAATATTGTGGTTTGCAGTGTCCAAGTACCTATGCTCTTTTTTAAAAGTAATTAGCTATTTCTACAAAAAGACTAAAATCTGACAAAAACGGTATTTGTTTTGCGTTTGAAGCTTGAAATGATCTGAGTAACATATAACAATTCCTCAAATTGCTTGTTAGATAAACATTGCATTTCGAAACCATTTGAATACTCGAAAAATGTTCCCTACAAAAATGTTGAACTGATGAAGAAGAGCTTCCATCTAATGATAATCTCTACGCCCAACACCGCAATTTGCAAGAGCTGTTGTTGTTTCTATTTATTTTTACTGGCAATTTGCTCTCCAAATTTTGTAACTAACAAACCACAAACTAAATAACATTAAATACAAAATGCAAACATACCATGGTTTCCAGTATGAAACCGAAATCGCTGTTCGTCTCACGAATTCGCCACTTGGACTGGCGAGAGGAAACCCGGAAGGATTCTGCTACCAGTATAGTAAAGGTGAACTAGAAAGCGGCTATTTGACAAAACCATTGCAATATGAGGCAATTTATCATAGAACGGTTCTCCGCTTATTTACTCGTTTACTTGCTGTTGGTTCGCACAGGATATCTTCCTGGAGAAGGGGACGGCCTGATTGTCATAAATAAAAAATATACAGACGAAGGAATATGAGCGAGGAAACAAACCATCAGCAAGGAACTGTTCGGTTTGACAAACAAATTCCACTTATAAGGCATACAGTGAACGGTTGAAGGGGAAGTTGTGATAGCTTCCTAACGGCACAACCGCACACTTTAGCACAAATCTAAAACCACCCTATAATCCAATTTCATCACAATCAGCATTATTTGTCAGGAAAAATCTTTTCTAATAGGAAAAATAAATTCAAATAATAAAAAGAGAAACGCGCACTGGCTACAGCATTCCTAGAGAGATGAGGGATTTCTGCAAACAGGGTGACCATTATTTTAACCAGCAAGAGACAGTCGCCGGTTGCTACTGATTATGCTCGACTTAAAAGTAACGTTTATAAATTGTACGCAACTATGTACATTGTAGGAATCAAATTTAGCACCCTGTTTGTTGCAAGCTGACACTAAAGAAAAATGTACACAGCTGGGCCAGACGGGAAAAAACATAAACAATTGCGAACGCAAATAAACCTTTTGTACAACAGCCCAGTACAACTGCCGACCACCGAGTCAAAGTCACGTCCGGTCGAACGCTTTTCCTTGGGCCGACCGACGAAACGCCAAACCTACCGCCGGGCTGGGACTTCTGCTCAGCCCCAGGACTAAATTTTCCTCGGTCACCGACGCACGACCAACGCAGGACTTCGAGCGGGTGAAGGGAAGAATCTCGGACGATTTCGTTAATTAAGGGTTGATTGTTTTTACTTATTACAATCAGAGCGCTATTTATCGACATTTTATTGCCGTTTTACAGAGGGAAGTGAGTATTCGATTGCACGGGGAGAGCAAAGTCAATCGATTTGACCCGTTTGTCCGGTCATGGCATTATAATGATGGTTAATAGCCGCCATAGGGATGCTTTAATACTAAATTCATAGCGAAACTAGGACGAGTCTAAAGAGACCGGAGTCAACCCTAGAAATATTTTTTTCCGTTCTGTGTTATAAGTCAGGCTTGAAGTTCCTTCCAGAGTTAGTGGCTACACTGAGCGTTCATCAATTTTTAAAAAATCCAAAAATGTAAAGTTATTATTTATACTGAGTTTGTTTGAAGGAATAAAGTGAATACTTTAGCAAGCTTGCTGATATATTCAAGTAAACGATGGTGTTTAAATGGAAAACAAGCTCAGATGTGAAGTTAGAACAATTTTTCAACGCTTATAATGATTCTTCAACTAAATAGTAAAGGTGCAGGTGGAAAATTAGTTTTTATGTGGCACCGAAAAGATTGGAATGAGGTATATGCTTTTAATTTGTAACTAACTTAGTTTAGCCCAGTTCTGACCGCACTTATGGTTGATGGTTGCTACCTCATGATGATTTCGAACCACGAAAGATACGCAATGAATCAACTGAAAGCACGAAAGCGCGGAGTGGTCATTCTTCCTAACTGTGCATCGTTCAATTATTCCATTTTTATTATAGACCAATGATGGCGCCGGTCACATCGATTTCGTGCAACACCGTCACAACACCAAAATTTTTCACATTGCTGAATTTTGATGTCAGACGATGCCAAATATGATAAGGTTTTATTCCACAAAGAACTCATTTTAAAATTTACAAAAAATCAGATTTATAAGTAGATGCTTCTTTACAAATACGGTATATTTTTGATCAAGATTCACTTTGAAAAGTTATAGGACCATGATTTAACCCTCTAGTGCCCAGTGCCGTCTTTAGCCGGGCTTCAGCTAAACCTCTAAATAGTTTCAATAAATACTTAAAAAATGTCACAAGGTCACATTTTTTTCGGACGAAAAGTTGTTTACTCTGGAGGCAACTTTGAAGAAGTAAAATGACCGTGGAGCATGTCTCCGTGATATACCAGCCGTTAAAAGAGCAGCCGAGCGATTATGAAATGCGTCAGCTGTGATAGTTTGAGGAGGTATACCGAACAAAGAAAAATTACCATTTCTATTCATTGACAGGGGCGTAAAAATAAACAAGGAGTACTATTTGCAACACGTTATCAGAAGCCATCCGCATCCTTTCGCTAAAATGCTTTTTGGGAAAGACAGTATTTTCTTTCAACAGGATTCAGCGCGCATGAGGCATTGATCGTTCAGAAATGGTGCAAGCAGAATTTACCTTGTTTCATCAGTTAATGGCTTGCATCGTCACTGGATTTGAACCCGCTAGACTATATGTAGTATCTGGGGATACATGCGAGAAAAGTTGGATGACGTTAGGCATTTGAGTTTGGACACATTTAAAAAACGTTAGGTTGGGACGAAATGCCGAACGAAGTTGTGCGTGCGGCTTGCAATGACTTCGAAAGGCGTCTGCGGGATGTGGTTTATCAAACACAAAGGTGAAAGATTTGAACTCAACTTAGTACATTGTAATTTTACTACTTGTAGATGTTACTGAAATCGATTCCGAAGAGAAATAAAAAATGGTTTGAGTTTTATGGCATAGATATAGTGAATCACTTCCACGTTGCCACCTGTAATTCAGTTAAAAAAATGTTTTTTTGTGTAGAGTTTTATCGATTTCTTGAATTGTCCTAAGCAGCCCCCAATGTGAAGCAACAAACAACTTTTTAATAGCTATATGAACACTTTTTTTTATTTCTCCACGAATTCAAATGAAACTATTCGTGACTATTGCTGCGCGTTAAATATAAGTAAAAATCATTGAGTTCTTTTTCGTATAATGGGGGTTACAATTACATGAAGTTGTGCCAAAAGAAGCTCCGCACGACGGTACTTACTTTGCCTATAAAAATAATTTAAGTTTATATCAAAAATAGCGGAAGAGTATAAAAAATAAATTTTAATCCAAATAACTCGACATGTTCTGGTGAAATTATCACAAACCTGTATATTTGTTCATATGCATATTTACACACTCAGAATTTATTTCCGAATCTCGATAATTTATTGTTAAAAACGGCGTCACTGAGTGCGCAATTAAAGAAATGATAGCTGTATATAGTTTCGTAAATCTCGGTTCAACCTAACTTAAATTTCGGCTCAAAGTGTCACTAACGAGACTTTAGATATTTTGTGCCGATATTTCAGTAAGGTGGACTGACTTTACAAATGAATGTGACAGCTGTCATTTTTTTTAATCGACAACTCAGTTATGACGTTATCTGGAATAAATTAACGAGACTTGGTGTATCTTGGTGTATAGCTCTATCTTTTCTCTTTCCAAAACGGCTGAACTAGTTTGATTTTATTTAATTTTAGGGGTGATTTGAAAACGTGCATCGCGCTTGAAACACCAAAGCTACTGGATGCTTATGAGGAACAACATTGCAGCGCTATGGTCGCTCCTTTCTACAACCAGTCATCGTATGAAGCTATCCAAACAGAACATCCACACATTTACAACTGTGCACCTTTTCCAAAGCTCAAATTTCAAACCTGTAAACGGCTATACAAAATCATATGACACTTACCGCTTTGATGTGACATTTACCATAACGTTGAGCGCTTTTTCGCCTCTCTACCCTACAACTTCTCTACTCGGTAAGTCTTTCTTGCCCACATTACACCCGATACTTTTTCTTACGGGGGATGCGTCCTGTGTGAAAAACAACGTGCAAAAAATCGTTTTATTTCTAAAAACCGTTCAAAAAATAACCGTGTTATTTGAAGAAACCGTGCAAAAAACGAGTTACTTCGATACACTGTGCAAAAAAGACAGTTAAAAAGATCCATGTAAAAAAGACCGTTAAAAAAACGAATCGGGTGTAGTTTGAATATATTACACCACTAACCAGCACGACGCACAGGGTATGCACTCCACTCACATTCGTTCATCATTGCTGGACTAGCAATTTTGCAATTTCACAATTTCAGATATTCTAGAATCCCGAAAAAAAATTTACGATGTTTTTTGCGGTGAGAACAGTAAATGCACAATGTTTTTTATTGTAACCATAAAAAACATGGTATTTTTACTGTAAGCTTGCACACATTTTTTGTTATTACCATGTTTTAACAACGTTTTTTGTTGTTGAATCTACCGCCGACAATGATTTTACCATGAAAAACATTGTCAGTGACTTCTAAATGTATGGGAAAAGTGCCTGAAAAAATGCTGTTAAGATACATAACAACTCCCCTTTTTCATGGTAAAAATGGCAAAAACAATGTTTTTTATTGTTCTGGACAATGATATTTAATGTAAAATTGATGTATTTACTATAAAAATCATAGTTGAATCATGGTAAAACTATGTATAATTACAGCAACTTTCAAGGTTTTTTTGATGTTATTTTTTGCCGGGATGCCTTTATATGCAGTCTTCTATTGTGCCATCTGCGAGTAAAATCGGCGGTGATTCGTTGTAGACCTTTGGACAGTCAACAATTTCTCTCAAGAACCGACACATGTCATACAGAAATGCTGAGGTATGATATTCAAGTTATTCACGTGGTAGAAGCTACGCTCTTAGGAAACAAGGTCTAGCAAAATAGGACTCAGCGAGAGATGTACCTACGTATTTTCTAATAGTGCCAAGCTTCGTAGCCGTAAGGTTATTGAGTACACTTTGACAAATGAGTGGTATAGGTTCGAATCTTAATAGAACCAAGCCATTCGTTGGCAAAAGGACTTCAACCCTCTCTTTACCATGGTTACTCTAGAGCACCATAGGTTTGGATGCAAAAAGTCTTTAGAGAGATTTGCCAATCCCACTCAAAATTCATAAGTATGTTCTTGAACAATCAGTATATTGTTCAAGAATATATTTATGCATTTTGAGTAGCATTGGTAAATATTTCGAAAGACATATCGCACCTAAGCCTATGGTGCTCTAGAGTAACCATGGTAGAGAGAGGGTTAAGTATAGGGTTTATTCTCAGGCTCTTCTACACAAAACTTTCTTCCAGACTTAATAATCACTGGTCCAAAGCTTTGATAATATCATGGACTATAGAACGTTATACGCCGTACAGTGATAGCTTGCAGCAGGATATGATAATGTCGATAAGGAAGGAAGTAGGTTACTAAATCTGAAAAAGAAGATAAAAAGCACTATAACATGGAGCCGGTTACTTTTCCATAAGTAACACTACAAAAAAGTTAAAAAAATGTGCGAACAGCAAAAACGTCTGGACAATGCCACAGAAGATAAAAAAAATGCTGGTCGCAGTGGGGTCCATACAAAATAAACAGTGCAGAAGATTCTTATGAAGATGTGTAACGAAAAATTGAAATGTTAAAAAATTGACTGGAGGAATTTATGGTAGACAATACGCTTTCGGGTACAGGCATCTTTCGATTTTGGCAACACGTCCGATATGGCTACAAATGGACTAGTTTTTAGAGTCCAAGTCGCTATAGTTGTCGCTTGATGGGTTTTGGTTCAATAATCTCGGACTATCCGGAACACAACTGGAATGGGTCTGCATGTGACACTTTATATGACCACCGAAGTAGTTGGAGACATGGTACGGTTCTAAGTACTAATTTGATCAAGGCCATTATATTATCAGAACATGTTCCGGCCAGGTATCCGGAACCAGTTGACCGATTCCGGCCATCTTTCTCGGCAACACGAAGGACCATAATACCTCTCTTTTTAATTGTCTTGAACTTAAATTTGTTATAGAAAAACGAGGAAATTTAAAAATATGAATAAAAAAATGAAACTTTGACCGCTTTGAGGCACGTGTTTCCAAGGTCCAATTGAGCTGAAATTTTGGATGGAGGCTTTTTCCGAGAAGACGAAACTTTTGAGCACTACTTTCAAGCGAAATTCGAAAAGTCGATTTTCATTGCCACCCTAGTGAATAGTGCTTTTCCTGGACTATTTAGGAAATAAGTTTCTACAAATCATTTGTACAATAAATACAAACATAAAAACCTATAAATTATCTACATAGAAAAAAGTTTTTTTTTAAGGGGGGATTTGTTAGTAGCTTAAGCATTTATGATAAATATTAGCAAATAATGAGTATGTGTGTCCAATCACAAATGGTGACTTCTCAACACTGTTAGAAATTTGTAATTTTAATTGTTAGGATTTGTTTGCTTTCGCAATTAGGACTTATCATTCGTAGGGATTTAAACCTACTTGTCAGAAAAGGGGAAATAAACTTACAACTAACTTAATTACTAACTTATTGGCTATAAAGAGAGCTTATCGTAGCAATTGAGGAATGCAACGATTTTTGTCGAAAATTGTTAATAATTTTATTTGACATAGCTTCTAATGGTTCAACACCAGTAAGTCTATGTAATTCGAGTGTACCAAACCAAGGAGGACGCTTCAAAATCATTTTCAGAATTTTATTCTGAATCCTTTGGAGCGTTTTCTTCCTTGTTGAACAGCAACTTGACCAGATCGGTACAGCATAAAGCATTGCTGGTCTAAAAATTTGTTTGTAAATCAAAAGTTTGTTCGTTAAACAAAGTTTAGAATTCCTGTTAATGAGAGGATATAAACATCTCGTATATTTGATGCACTTGGCTTGTATACTCTCAATGTGCTCTTTGAAAATAAGTTTTTTATCATAAATTAGTCCCAAGTACTTAACCTTGTCGGACCAACTTAAAATAACCCCATTCATCTTGACAACGTGATTATTGTTTGGCTTGAGGAAAGAAGCCCTAGGCTTATGCGGAAAAATTATCATTTGAGTTTTAGAAGCATTGGGAGAGATTTTCCACTTTTGCAAGTAGGAAGAAAAAATATCTAAACTTTTCTGCAATCGACTGCATATGACACGAAGACTTTTTCCTTTTACGGAAATGCTTGTGTCATCGCAGAACAATGACTTTGTGCATCCTGGAGGCAAATCAGGAAGATCTGAAGTGAATATGTTGTACAGGACTAGATCCAAGACTGAACCTTGAGGTACACCTGCTCTGACAGGAAATCTATCAGATTTTGAATTCTGATAGACAACCTGCAGAGTTCGATCAGTAAGATAATTTTTCAAAATTATGATTAGGAAAATTGGAAAATTAAAAGTTTGCAATTTCGCAATCAAACCTTCATGCCAAACACTGTCGAATGCTTTTTCTATGTCTAAAAGAGCAGCTCCAGTGGAATAACCTTCAGATTTGTTAGCTCGTATCATATTAGTAACTCTGAGCAATTCATGAGTTGTGGAATGCCCATGGCGAAATCCAAACTGTTCATTTGCAAAAATTGAATTTTCGTTGATGTGTGACATCATTCTGTTAAGAATAATTCTCTCAAACAGTTTACTTATTAAAGAAAGCAAACTGATTGGTCGGTAACTTGAAACTTCAGCTGGATTCTTATCCGGCTTTAAAATTGGAGTAATTTTTGCATTTTTCCATAATTTGGAAAAATATGCAATTTTGAAGCAGCAATTGAAAATTTTCACTAAAAATTCCATTGTGCTCTCAGGGAGATGTTTGATTAGTATATTAAAGATTCCATCGTCACCAGGTGCTTTCATATTTTTGAAATTTTTAATAATTGATTTAATCTCATTCAAGTTAGTTTCATTTTTTTCTGCAGGTAAAAAATTCTGGGAAGAAATTAAATCAAATTGACGTGTGACTTCATTTTCAATTGGACTCACAAAATTCAAATTTGAGTTATGAACACTCTCAAACTGCTGAGCAAGTCTTTGAGCCTTTTGTTCATTGGATACAAGAAAACGTTCACCATCTTTTGAAACTGGAATAGGCTTTGAAGGTTTCTTAAGAATCTTCGATAGCTTCCAAAAAGGTTTTGAATATGGTTTCAATTTTTCAACTTTAGTCTCAAAATTTTGATTTCTCAGAAGAGTAAATCTATGTTTAGTCTCTTTCTGTAAATCTTTATAAATAGTTTTAAAAACAGGGTCACGAGAACGTTGATATTGACGTCTGCGGACATTTTTCAAACGAATTAGAAGTTGAAGATTTTCGTCAATTATTGGTGAATCAAATTTCACTTGAGCCTTTGGAACAGAATGATTCCTGGCATCAACAATTGCACATTTTAATGCTTCCAAAGCGGAATCAATATTCACTTCGTTTTGCAAATCAAGCTCATTATTGAAATTTCTCTCAATATGAGTTTTGTATCTTTCCCAATTAGCCTTGTTATAATTAAAAACAGAGCTCATAGGGTTTAAAACTGATTCATGTGATAAAGAAAAAGTTATTGGAAGATGGTCAGAATCAAAGTCAGCATGAGTGATCAAATCACTACATACATGACTTTGATCTATTAGCACCAAATCAATTGTTGAAGGGTTTCTTACAGAAGAAAAGCATGTAGGATTCGGAGACAAAATAGAATAGTATCCTGAAAAACAATCATTGAATAAAATTTTGCCATTGGAATTACTTTGAGAATTATTCCATGAACGATGTTTAGCATTAAAATCGCCGATTATAAAAAAATTCGAACGATTTCTGGTGAGTTTTTGTAAATCACCTTTAAAATAATTTTTGTGCTCGCGTGTGCTTTGAAATGGTAAATGTGCTGCGGCAATAAATAAAATCCCAAGTTCAGTTTGAACTTCAATTCCCAAAGTTTCAATAACTTTCGTCTCAAGATGGGGAAGAGCACGATGTTTGATTCGGCGATGAATAACAATTGCAACTCCACCGCCGGAACCCTGAATCCTATCATATCTATGAACCACGTAATTGGGATCATATTTTAATTTTATGTTAGGTTTCAAAAATGTTTCAGTAATAATTGCAAAATGCACATTATTTACTGTTAAAAAATTAAAAAGCTCATACTCATTGGCCTTCAATGAGCGAGCATTCCAATTAAATATTTTAATTGTTTTATTTAAAATCATTGCTAAATTTTAAATTAGAAATAATTTTATTAGTAAAATTTGTGCCTATTTGAATGGCTTCAAACATTGATTTCGCCTGCAACATGGCGTTCATAAGATCGAACATTGCCTGTTGCAAAAAAGAAAGTTTACCTGCCGTAATAGGCCCCAGGCAGTTGACATTAGAAAAAATATTTTCGGCAGCAATATTAGCTGGAGTAATAGGTGTACAATTATTTTCTAGCGTGTTTTGCTTACCCATATTAACGGTCATTTTCAAACTACCAACACTAGGCGGTATAATGTTCGAACTACCTGTAACCTGTGCATAAGTTAAACGGGTATGCAAAGGAGTAGGTAAACTATGTGTCACTGGTACGCTTGGAGAATTTTGTTTTGAATTTTGTTTACCTTGCCTTGCCTTAGCAATTGCTAAACGGGCTGGGCATTGATAAAAATTCGACATATGGTTGCCGTTACAATTCGCACAGCGAAAATTTTTACTCTCTTCCACAGGACATGTGTCCTTTTTGTGAGAAGAGTCTCCACAAATAAGGAATTTTCGGTCCATGTTACAAAACTTTGAACCATGGCCAAAGGAAAACACGGCATTGGGTGATATGCTTTTCACCTCCGCCAAACTTTCGATATGATTCCCATTTTACACGCACGTTATATGAAGCATGTGCTTTTTCAAAAAAATTTAAGTTATTAACCTCACTGCGGTTAAAATGAATTAAATAATTGACAAGGGAAATTCCAGTTCGCTGACTGTTTTCGTCTCGTGATTTTTGTTTCATCAGAATTACTTGGGTAGGGGCTATACTAAGTAATTCTGTCAAGGTAATTTTGATCTCATCAACGGTTTGATCGTTGGTGAGACCTTTTAATACGACCTTGAACGGCTTGGCGCTCTTCGTATCATATGTAAAAAATTTATACATCTTTTCAGTTAAATACTGAATAAGACGATTCCAATCTTTCAATGTTTGGGCCAGTAAACGGCATTCGCCTCTTCGGCCAATTTGATAAGTAACTTTGACGTCGGAGAGAAACGTAGAAAGTTCTCTTTTAAAAATATTAAATTCAGAAGCAATAGTTACCACAATAGGTGGAACTTTCTCCTTTTTTACAGAAATTTCACTTTGAATAGTTTTACTTTCGAACATTTCAATTTCGCCGGCTTCTTGCTCAGGCAGAATATCGTATAAATTTTCACTGCATAAGCTAGTTTCAGAAAAAGATGCCTCTCTTTTCCTCCCCGTAGCGATGCGTGGTTTCTTTTTTCGTCCTGCCATTTCAGATGATACGAGAAAAGTTCAAGAATAATATCAAATTGCAAGTATTGAGAAAGAAAGAAATAGGTAGTCTTGAGAAAGACTGATGTAAGTTTCCTTCCAGGTAATCTTTAAAAGACACACTGACAAAACACAAACTTTGAAGCTATAGGCAGTCAAAGACCAGTCCACAAGCAACCGAAAATACGTCTGATCTGTCGGGCAGCTCAAGACGCACTGTACATAGAAAAAAGTAAAAACATTTGCTGTATGACGTCTCAGCTGGACGTTCGACCGTGGCTTAGATTGTTCGACTCGTCAACACAATTTCACAAATACTTTTTTCACACCCTGATATGGATTGTGGTGGCAATTGAACGCGATTTTTCGAATTTCGTTCAGAAGTAGGGTTCAAAATTTTCATTTTCTCAAAAACATTCATGAAAAATTTTAGCTTTATCGGATTTCGGTAACATTGAATTAATTGAAATAAATAAAACTTCTAAATCTGATGGTATTTCAAACAAAAATGACTACGAAAAAAAGTTGATTGAAAAAATTGTTCAGAAGAACTTAAAAAATAAAGTTGACCAAAAATTAGACTAACAAAAAGCGTTATCAAATATCTCACTAGTTGTTGAGAATAGAGAGAATCAATATTTGAAATGTAATGTTAAAACATGTTGTTTTCTGGATCATCCAATAAGTAAATTTAGAGCAAATCGAAGGATCAGGTCCACTTGATAATGTTTCTTTTCATGGGAACATGGGAACCAATCAAGATGGAGTCACCTTCCTTACCTCCTCTGATTGACCCACCAAATAAGGAAAAAATGTTAGAGTAAAAAAATATATAAATCGTATTCGTCTTATATTTTTTATTAGGGGAATTCATTTCGTAGTTCACTCCGATTTACGAAATGTTTTCCTGGATTCGTATTAAATCACTCTAACGATGGTTAGCCGTGTGATGGAAAGTTTTTAATTAAGTTACCAATAAAATTCATATGACGCACTTATATTACCCGTGCACAATAGGATTATACCAGATTTGTCCTCCTTCCTATTAGACCGCCAGTAATGTGACAATCCTTCCTGCTTTAAAATCTATTGGTACGCAGGCAAAAAAATCTAACTGGAAATTCCCTTTTTCTAACTAGCAGAAGTCAACTGGAAGGCAGGAATCCAATTTTGCGCATTCTGTGCATCCCTGCTGTGCGTTCAGGGCCAAAACATTTGGGCAAATAAAAATCTTCACCAAATGTGAATATCCGCCGTGGTCGACCGAACAGCCGGTAGTGAATAGAACAGAGAAGGTAAAACCTGATAAAGGATTTCACCCCTTTTCGCAAGGCTTCCCCAACGCGAAGAAAATCCGTTTCTCGCCAGAGTGTTGATTAAGCCGCACTGTTGAAAACGGTTCAGTTTAGAGGAATGTTTCAAGCTACTGCTACGCGCCGTGTCGTCGCGCTCGTTGCATTGTTACGTTTACCCTAATTATCATCCCTTTGAGTCGTTTGGTACTTCTAAGTTTTCGTTGCGGGTTGTATTATATGGATCATAAAAGGTTAATGGGAAGGAAAAAAGATAGTATTTGTGGGGTTTGTCGCATTCCAGAAAACGCAATCCGATTTATCAAATCCACCAAAACGAATGAAACTAATAAATTGCTGTTTCGAAGAAATTCCAATTATCGATTCGATTGTGAGTTTTGAATGGTATCCAAGTAGATGTTGAAATATACGAGATTGGAGAAATCTGTATGACACTATTTCTGTAACTTAGGCATCAATCAATTTTTTTTTATCAATCCAATTTATTCCGTTTACTTTAGGGACATTAAAAGCTTTAGAGGTTATCACATGTTGTATCATTGTGAATTTTTGCATAATGGTCTGATTCTTTCGTATAGTGTATAAATATTGAAGTAATTTTGAAAGTATGGCTTCATGTCCAAGTTATTATATAATTAAAAAACTTACAGATTTCCAATTCACCGACATACAAAAAGAACTAAGGACATATCACATCAAACAGTGAATGAAATTAAAAAAAAAGAGGGAAAAAACATATACACTTACAGCTAAAACAAAATTGAAATCACGGTAACTGCGTTTTGCTCGTTCTTTTCATTCACTTTTACTGGTTGCATTTGCTGTTGCATGTTTTGCCTCGTCGCACTCCGTTACGATGCCATCGCAGCATCAGTGCAGCCGGAGAAGATGAGCAAGGAAAAAAGCGAATTGCATGCGAGCGCGAGCGAAACACATTCTGGTTGATCTGCAATGCCCGGTAGCAGTCAAACGTCGCTATCCAGTCTCATCGACAATAAATTTACAGCGGACATCGTACTTATCGAAGGTTCGTCGTTTATCTCCCCTTTCACGGCTGTTCTTCGTCCTTTTCACGGGCGCTTCGCAGGACAAATGCGGGATGGCGTTCCAAAGGTCTACGGTGGAGCTGTTGGCCTCGGGGAAAAAGCGATGTGGACCCTCAGACGCCCGATCGAATGGGTCCAGTCCAAATTTACCGAATTTTTATAATTTTGTTGTGATTAAGAGCTGTTAGATTTTCATTGGTGGGCATATTACAGAAAAATGTTCAAATTTAGTCTAACTTGTTTCAGCAAAAACTATCACAAATGGCATCAAAATATCAAATTTTTCGTTCTTCAAATTGTTCCAAAACTATTTGAATTCAGCCTTAAACTTGATCATCTTTTTACTCGGGTTAGATCACAGCGAAGGGTTTTTTTTCTTCATCTATTTCACAACGAAGGGTTGGTCAGTTTGAATTTAGTTCCGTCCACGGTGCCTTGGAGTTTCTTCGTCATATCGAATGGGGGCCGGACTGGCCGTACCCAGGACAGTCCTACGGGAAAATATTCGTAACATCATATAAAATAAAACATCATAAAGCAGAACGAAATTGAAACCGCAGAGTTCAGTATCAGCGGGCTTGAACAAACGGCGAGAAGAAAAGAACAAAAAACAAGTTCAGAGGCTAAAAATAATAAAAATTAAATGATTTATTATTTCTACTTGCACCAACGGTGATTTTGAGAGAGAATCGATAAATTACAGACAAGGGCCAATAATTTCGATCCCAAAACGGGAAGCAAAACGCTGTTCCCGAGCGGTACATTATTTCCCTCCGAAGTTCCAGTTTCCAAAATCCTACGTTGTTGGTAGAATAAACGCTAAAAATCATTACTATAGCAATGTCCTGCAGGTACAAATTTCGGTGTCAGAAATGTTGGTCGAAAAATTTATGTGATATCACAAAACACCCAGAAGGTGAAAACAAATTAAATATTATGACTTTTAAAATGACGCTTGGCGTCTCCGGGGTTTCCTCGGGTTTTATCAGATCGCCGTACCTTAATTTTTCTCTTACGGGTTTTTGCATCAACGGATTCTGCCGGCCATTCTCCTTGCACACTGATTGTATGGAAGACGAGAAAAAAAAACAACACCCGGGCTTGAAATGCAAATCGGTGATCATATCAGTTGGCACTTGGGCTTCTGTTCGGAATAATTCAAATTTGATCGATGGCACCTCGAAATTTTGCATACCTCGTACGTTCGTGATGTGGATTTTGATGGTTTGGAAGATGCGTTCTAGCAAGAAAAAAAAGGTTAATATTTCATTGTTTAGTCGTATCCACTCGTTTTAGGAATAATGTACGAGTAAAGCCTACACTGTAGCTTTTAACAAGCGATTAGTATACGCGACATGTCAAGTTATAAAATTTTAGAGCGGTAAAATTCTAGAGAGTATTTTTGAAATTTAAATCTGAAATGTGAAAAGATTTTTCTGTGGAATAATAATTTAATCGTTAGAAGTATTATGATATGAATTTGCTATTGCAATCTAGTGAAGAATCAAACACATCTTCTGTTATTTCATTAATGTCTTGTTAGTGCTAGTTGGTCAGTCAGTTTTGTTATCGTAGCTGCGGTACACGTGAACCTCGAAAACACGATGTTAATTGTGTGGCACTAGATCCAAATAACTCGTAACAAAACTAACAGCTATTATAGGCAATATAATAGCACTATGCATGAATCAACTCCAAAGCGCAAGGATATATCTACGATGCTCTACCAATATGCAGAGGTTCACTTTACCGATTAGTGCGTTCCTAGAAGGCAGTAAATAACACGATTTTTAAGTAAACAAACATCAAGAATGTTTCATTATCACGATGGTGCCTAACGTTGGCTCAACAAAACTGCCGCTGGGACTCTGACATCCTGGTTTAATAAGAGTTATTATGATTTCCTAGTTCAAAAACAAATTTGTTCGTACATTCTTCGAAAGATAAAACAAACCTACGAGAGTGAATGACTGGACGGAAGCTCGATTTTCGCTTTCTAAAAATCATCTACAAATCATTCAGACTATAGAAGCAGCCCATTTCGGGACAAGTGCGGTAGAACGTTTCCAATCAATTACCTGCTCTTTAGCATCGCGATGACTGGGCAAATTTCGAGCATGTTCGACCGAGTGTTGGTACGGAATAGGGCCTGTCAAACTGATCCTGATTGTTGCTGGTGCGCTCGTTACGGGCCTGACGTACCTCAAAGTGTTGACGCGTTCGAGCTTGAAAGCGCACCAAAGAAGATCGACCTTCAAACATTTCGTTTTTCGCTCTATGTTCTTCTTCTTCACATCATTCACAAATATTTTCAAATCAGGCAGATCTGATGAATTTTTAAAAAAGTATTTTAGAATAAGTAAGTACTCCTAGTAAATTTGGAGCACACAATTCAATTACGTTTATAACAAAGTTTAATGTATTTCCTATAGTAATCCAGAAAATTCGCTTTATTGTGAATTTTATATGACAAACGAAGGAAAAAAAGTTTGGTTTTCATTGACGACAAGTACATAGCAACAAATACGCGAAATGGGCAGCAAAGTTTGCGAGAAATAGATGCAATAGCATGATTCACCTTGCCACTCAGATAAGAAAAAAAGACCAACGTTTGACTTGGTGATTTTTTTCAAACTTGCATTGCTTAACGTACAAAAAAAGAGATCACGGATTCGAACTTCTTAAAATTTTAAGATATTTTCGTGGTTCTCTTACTCGACAACAAACAAGTTTATAGAGAATTGAATGATTGTATGAACAGAGAAATGAGAGTATGTAAAACTCTCTCTCCTCCTAATGCCATGCTTAGTTCTGTTCAAAATAGCGTCGAAATAAGAAGCAGAGCCGGATTTACAATTGGGGGGGGGGGGGGGGGGGCGGGGCCCAGTTTTAAGTGGGGGCCCCAAAATAAAACTAAACCGTTTTTTTTATCGTACGAGTTAATAACATTTATTTGTTATTGAAAAGTAACCAAAATATTGTTAGAATTTTTTCTTACGATTTTTTTTTGCAGAGATCTTATTAATTAAATAATCAACATTCAACTCTTTTATTATATCATACTCGCAACTTAACAATGCTAATAGCAAATTTCTTTATTCCACTGGATCAGTGGGAATCAACGCGGGAATAGAGAAACGATATTGCGATTTATGATGCAAGAAAAAGATGCCAGATGGCCCCAGGTGGGCTCTGGGAATTAAGAATAAGGAATTCAAAATAAGTTTGACAGTCTTTCATTCTTCATAGTCGTACGCAACTTACCTATAACTGTCGAATGATTTGGACCAGAGGTGCCAGATGTTTTTGAAGGAACTCTGCAACTGTTCGAAAACCGGATATTTTTTCTTGATATCTGAAAAAAAAAACGCGATCCACAGGCAAAATTTTGCATACAATTTGAGAAAGACTGCACCAATATGAGGCGACCCTGACAATATTCTACAGAAACTAGGAAAAAACACACATCTACAGATCAATAAAATCTGCACACGGACTCTGAAAATCTGAATTTTGCAAATCACATCTGGTATCCCCGATTCGGACAAATAAGCAACAGCAATGCAATGGAAAAAGCTTGTGGGCTATTTTCTTTCTCTGCTTCACCTCTCATGTGCGTTGGTTCGATTCAAATGGTGTGTTGTGTGTCATTCGAAAAAAATCCAAGGTGAACTCTTATAGATGTAGTTGTGATTTTGGCGCTCGCGAAAAAAGAAAACTGAAGGAATGTTTCAGATTGAAATGGTCTGTTTGAATTTACTTGCTGTAAATCGAACTTTTGATTGAATCTCATATTTGATAGAGAAAAGAACTTTCTCTCTCTTTGTGGAGGCCCCAATTGTGTAGTTTTCAGCAAACTACAACACTGATTCGCCAGAAAGGTAGTAGATGACCGGCCATAGTGAAAAAGCTTCGTCAGAAAACCGACAACGGACCTTTTTCAAATTTCCATTGATTTTATTTCCTTAACAATACACTAAGGTCTTTTCTACTCGGGGAATGCGTTCCAAATTTATATGGGCCCGTGTAGAACAAGGCTTTTTGAGTTGGAAATATAACGTCCTAAAATATTTGAACCTAGTTTGAATATGACACGGGTCAATCTAGAGACTAAAATGCAATATTTTAAATTTTGAGTATTTACACCAAAAACTATGAATTTTTTGAAAACTGATATATGATCACTCGTGGCCTAAAATGGAAAACATGATCGAAATGAGGTCGCTATCTTGTACCGTTTTTTTGTAATCGAGAGAAGCAACCCGCGTAAAAAAAAACGCAGTTTTAGAAGCCTTCGGTTGCCCAGAAACCCGCTAAGTCCCAGAAGGTGTTTCGATTTTCCCAATTTGGTAGATTTTCGAGGGTCGAAAAATCACAACTTTGAGCGTTTTGAGGCTCCCCAAAATGATATCCGATAGAGCTGAAATTTCGTACAGATCGTTTCATTGGGTCAATGAAATGAAATGTACATGGTCGGTTTTTGGAATTCGACTGTGAATTTTTTTTTCATGCAGTCATTGCCACCCTAGTCAGCATCGTATCTCAAGACCACTTAGCAGATTTAATATCAATTTATTATTAATCTAAAATAGCAGGAGGGTGGTATCCCAGACACCACCGCATGGTTTACGAAGAACAACGTTAGTCATTTTTAATTTTTTTTTTTGGCAAAACCCTATTTTAGAGGAAAAGTATTATTCCGATATAGTGCGGTAAGACGTAGTCCTACGTCAAAAATAATTGGGACATTAACAGGCAGGTATAGAACAGAGATAAAAACACAATTCTAGTACACAATTTTTCCGGAACAGCTTAAAGAAAATCTCAATTATTCCCGGAGTCGGGTATCTCATAATTTAAGTTACTACACAATCCCACTATTGAATATTCTCAACCTTTCAAAATCTATTCCGGGGCAGATTTTCTGCCAGAGTTGTTATTCACTAAACGGTTGGAAAACTGTTTCCAAAATGATGGACAATTTTCAATGTTCTATTAATCTATTTCTAGTAGAGCAAAATCATTCAAATCGCTTGGAAATACGCGAAAATTTAATCGTCCATTTTTGATTTGAATGAAACTTTGCACACGTATTTGGCTTAGCAAACTGAGCATTTTTCACAGGTGGAGAGTTTTTTACACCCATGAGTTACATTCTAAAAGGGAGTGTGCCTTTTGGCATAGGTTTTATTCGAAGCATTGTAGCCCAGAAACCGTTGGTTGTATAGAACTGTCTGAGAATGAGTTGTAGCGAATCGAAAATGCAACATAAAAAAATATACACTGTACCGTGCTGGATCGAAATCCGTACACCTAAGCACATGATAATCTTCGACGGTCAATATAAAATCAAGAAATCACATATTGCTTTAAACTGACATGTTTAGTTATAGGTCTACTTATATTTTATCACTATTTTCCAGCAAAATGGTTAAAATCACTCCGAAACTCGAAAAAATCATGTTTAAATAGAACATGTTTTGAATCGAAATCCGTACACAGTTTTTTGTCTGAATCAAAACCCGTACATTTTTGAATCGAAATCCGCACACACGCGATATAGACTGGATCAAAGTCCATTCAAGCAAATAACAAGAATCAAAATCCGTACGGCACAGTTTTTGTTGAATAAATTCAACTTACACTATTTATTAAGCAATATACAGTTCGAAAATGACAATGACTTACCTTTTCCATCAATTTTAAAATGATTCACAGAGTAAAACACTTATATCCCACTTGAAAATCGTTGTTATCTGAAGAATGTTTCCTTAGTAAATTCTCTAACGATACAACGAAATGACAACTGAAACCGATACACGATTGATTTTTCATTTTTAATATTTTTATTTCATGGCCTACTGGCGCATAGTTTAATTTAACAGAAGGCCAACAACTCAACGGATATGTACATATAACTATCATATGAATTTTCACTTTTTTAAAGCTTAAAACTGAAGGAAAACATCAAGGTGTATGGATTTCGATACTGTACGGGTTTCGATCCAGCACGGTACAAATAAAATTTTTTTTGACCAAAAAAAATTAAAAATAAACATTAATTTTCAATTTAAAAAAAAAAGTTGATTTTTTTTTTTAAGAAACTTGTCGTTAATACGCAGTTTTTAAAAAAAGTCCAGGATGGAGAAATGAAAAATATTTGTTTATGGTAGATTAATTTTTTTATGAAAATTCTAATTCAAACATTTTCCAAAATATTAGTATTCTGATGATTTTAAAAGATGCAGAGAGTCATTTTGAATCAAAAAGCTCTTGGTAGTAAACATTCTAAAGTCATTGGTTTTCGAGTTATTTCTAATTTAAGCTCGAAAAATTATAATTATTTAGGAAAATACACGGTTTTCTTAATTTGTCCATGGTAGGAGTCAACTTACGAGTCAGTTTTACCTAAGAGTCAGATTTGTTCAGATCATAAAAAGAAACTAAAAAAGGGCAAATTTTTCAGACACGAAAGAATGCATGATTACAGTTTGGGAGATTAAGGTTAGAGCTTTGAACATTTTACACTGATTTTTTTGCAGTTCTCACGAAAAGGAGTGTGATGCAATTGGTGGAAGAGCGAAAATGGTTGTAGGAAAAAGAAACTGTTGGCACAAGGTGACCGTATTGATGCACTAAATGAGACTGAAGACTTTGCCCGCATCTCTAAAGCTAATCTTTTCAATGCACGATGGTCGGAAAATTAAAATTTATAGTCAAAATAAAATTTTAATGTCAAATTGGAGGTTTTCTACTGTAGATGATTTTGTCATGCAATAAGTGTTGTTGTGACAAGGGGCTGACGTAAGCCACGTAAAGTAAGGCAAATCTAATATATTTTCGAAAGAAAAGCTCGTCAGTGTATACCAACGGATGATTACACTGGTCAACACAGGTGTGACCCACAACTCAAACTCAAATTAGAAAAAAATTAATAATTCTAGTGTCTTTTGGTGGTAGCGTGGAATGCCTCAGACACAATACTAATAGCGATACCTGTCTTGCTCAATCTCTCAGCTTCCGGTTTTCCAAACCTGGTTTTACTTGCTATAAACACATGCTGTATAAATTGGTTACTTTGTTGTGTTTTTGAGATATTTAATATTTAGTGACAATTTGGAAAATTTGGCACCGAGAAAAAAATGTTTTACAGCACTCATATTTTTTATAGAACCGCTATTCTATCACCTGCAACTTTGCTGAGAATACCATTTCAATCAAACAAACCGTTTTTTTTTAAATTTTATCTATCAGTCAAATTTTTGGGTAGGCCCTTTTGAAACAGCAGTCGTGAGACAACATGAACAGAGGATATCATAAAATGATCTTATTATCAAAAAGGAACAACTGTGAAAAGTTATAGCGAAATCGGAGATGGAGATGGATTTGCGAAGTAGCATGTAATGATTCACTAGCTTTACGTTTTCAATGTGTTTTGGACCAAGTTGCTATGATATACGAGAAATTCTATTGATAAGTAAAAAAATCCGAAATTTGCAGAAAAAATTTAAATGCCCAATCATATTTCTAAAAAAACCTGAATTAATCCACCTAGCGGTCAGACTCAGCCTTTCTCATTCAAACTTATTATTTGTTAAAATAGATTTACATGAATGCTTAAATCCAAAAAGGTATATTCACTATTTGGGTTTTGAAATATTGATGTTGTAATTAAAGTATAAGATATGAAATTTGTCGTAATGTTAGTGCTTCAGAAAAAGCGTAATATAAGAAATGACTCTTAATTTCGAACAATTTATTCACGAGCGATACCGGGAACGTTCAAATAGTACGATACCACATTTAAATCATGTTGAGGCCATATATATTGATCAAAGCAGCTATAGTGTTGAATAGTCTTTGAATTTCTTTTCTCTACAAAACTTTTGAACAGAATATCAAATTTTTATGAAGTTTGTTATTTGTAAGTTTGAGAGATGACTCGTTTGTATGACACTAGTTATGTTCAAATAAGTCGTGTAATACTTGAGATAATAGACTTTCGTTGTTTTACAAATTAAAACATAACGGTTGCTTAAGTTTGATTACAATCAAATGAAAAGGAAACGTATGGGGGAGCCAAACTTTGAAACCACGTGTTCAATCATAATTCATCAGTTAACTCTTAACTATCCCGTTAACCTTTAAGTATCCCGTTCATTCGATATCAATATTGTTCAAATCTGTTGTTTAGTTTCTAAGATAATGAAGTTTGGTGATTTTCACATTTTGATACATTACGGACGAAGTTACATTCCGATTACAGCAAAATTCAATAGGATGTTATGTAGCAGCAAGACCTTTCATTTGATGCTAATTCTGTGGAAATCGGAATCTCTGAAAAAAGTGAGTGAGCCCAAGTAGTCATCAGAATATGTTTCTTTTCATAGCTTAATTTCACTTTTTTTAACATAACAGGAAAAGTAATAATCCGTTCGCAAAAAAAATCATTAAGGTCTTATGGGGCAACAAGACTTTCCATATGACACTGATTTTATGAAAATCGGTCCAGCCATCTCTGAGAAACATGAGTGAGATTAAACAGTTTCCAGGACACGTTTCTTTCTGTAACTTCTGAACCATATGTTCAATCTTCATAAAATTAAAAAGTTAAGGGTTTTTAGGTAGCCCGCTCATTTGAAAACCAATTTTGTTCAAATCGGTTGTGTAGTTTCTGAGATATTGATGTTTCGTGATTTTTACATTTTGATACATAACCTCTAAACTAGCAATCAGATTACAATAACATTCAATAGGGTCTTATAGGGCAACTAGATCGTTCATTTGCAATTAATTTCATTGAAATCGATTCAGCCATCTCTGAGAAAATCGGGTGAGATTGGGAGAGCGTTACACACACACACATGCAGAAAATGCTCAGCTCGTCGAACTGAGTCGAGTGGTATACGACATTCGGCCCTTTTGAGCACTTTTATACCTTTAGTTTTTGCAGTGATTGCTATACCTTTCTAGGAGAAAGGCAAAAAGTGAAATGCAGTGATTGCTATACCTTTCTAGGAGAAAGGCAAAAAGTGAAATGATAGAAATGACTTTTGATTTCAACTTCAATCCCGAGCAAGGCCGCAATCATTGAAATAGTACAATATTAAATTTAAATGATGTTGAGGCCACATATTTTGATCGTAGCTAAAGTTTTAAACAGTCTGCGGGCTTCGTTTCTTTCTATAACTTTCAAACCACACGTTCAAACATTATGAAATTCATTGTTTAGGGGTTTGAAAGCCCATTTATTTGAATTCAACTATGTTCATAGCTTCTGAGATATAAGAGCGTTTTTCACATTCTGACGCAGCGCCAAAACTAAAAGTTTGATTACAAGGAAATTTAATAGCAACCTAAGCGGCAAATAGACCCTTCATTTGACACCAAGATAGAAAGAATCGGTCAGACCATCTCTGAGAAAAGTGAGTGCGAAAGAAAGGTGCACATACACACGTATACACCCACACACAAACATATACACCTATACATGCATATATGCAGAAAATGCTCGATTCGTCGAACTGAGTTCATTTTTCTACCTTTTAATGTGACCGTTAGGAGAAAGTCAATATGTTTACTTTCATTACGTGATTTCACATTTTTATGAACAACGGACACAGTTACAATCTGATTGCAATGAAATTCAATAGCAACCTATAGGGCAACTAGACCTTTCATTTGACACTAATTTTGTGAAAATCGGTTCAGCCATCTCTGAGAAAAATGAGTGAGTTTAAACAACCTCAGGATAACTTTTCTTTACATAACTTTTGAACCATATGTTCAATCATAACGAAATTCAAAAGTTAAGGGTTCTGGGGACAGCCCAATCATTTGAAACCAGTGTTATTGAAATCGGTTGTGTGATGTTTCGTGATGTTTACATTTTGATACATAACCTCTAAACCAAAAATCCGATTACAATGGAATTCAATAGCAACCTATGGCGCAACTAGACCTTTCAGTTGCAATTAATTTTATGAAAATCGGTCCAGCCATCTCTGAGAAAAGTTAGTGAGAAAAAAATTTGCACATACACACACACACACGTACACACACACATGCATACATACAGAAAATGCTCAGTTCGTCGAAAGAAGTCGAGTGGTATATGACATTCGGCCATTGGGACCACTTTTATACCTTCGGTTTTTCCAGTGATTGCTATACCTTTCTAGGAGAAAGGCAAAACGCTAATTTTCCACAAATTTTTAACATAGATCCTAGAAGGGTAAAAGTAGCACTCTTAGAAACGCTATCAGGGACTGTGCTTCTACGTGCTTACATTTGATGTTTTTGATGGTCACAATTAGGAAAAGCCCTCATATTTTCTGTAGGATTAACATCCATAACCTGCCAGTTTTAAGAAACTTATAAAATAAGCTCTGAAATGTATGGTTTTGATTAAATTTTCTTGTTTTAACCGGTTCATATGTCTCTGCTATCTAAAACACGTATAGTTCAGTATTTTTGACACTATAGAGTTGTTTTAAATTAGACGTCGTACACAAATTACGTAACTTCTGCGTTACTTATTGTTACATAGGGGGGTGGGAGGTAATAGAGACAATTACTTAACAACGATGTGGGCCCGATATTGAAAATTTTGTGGGGGGTCACGTTGTTCAGCGATACGTAATTTTAGGAGGGGGGGGGTTCATATCGAACGTTACTTATCATTAAATAGTGGGGAGAGAGTGTCTGAAATCTAGACTTTTAGCGTTACGTAATTTGTGTTCGACGTCTTACGCATCTCATGTATCTTTGTCAACTATAAATGAGTAGCTCTATACGAAACGGAATAGTTTGATCCTAATGGAAGATCAGTATCTTGTTTTCGTATCTAATTTAATCAAAGCTCATCAACTAAATAGAATTAAAACATCATATAACACTTACATCCGCAAGATAGACACCAACGGTACTTTTTAGAATAATATGAAATATTGAAATAGTTGTTTGATAAGTCTTATAGCAAACAAAGTTATTCATATCAATTGGGAGCTCAAGTCAAATTAGTTGTTGTGTGTCTGGCACAGATGCTTTCCATTCTATAGTATATTATCTAATACAGAAACAATAGAACTGGATGTTTTATGCATTTTTACAGAAGTCATCTGTCTCTTCGATATCGATCTTCTCATAATAGCCATTGGCTTCACGTCATTCCATATTTTCAAAAAGGTCCAATAAAATTTTCAGAAGTTTTATATAACACATATAATCATTTTAAATGCAAAGCACTTTATTAATCATTATAAATAAATTATTTCTCGTCAAATTTGTCATTATCAACACCTTACCAGAAAGGCAAACTTTACTCCCAAAAATTGAAGTTGAGGGTGTGATATTTTCAGTCCTTTCTGGCACGAATAATTGAAATTTTTATCTATACATCAGAAAGTAACGGCTGTGAACCTCAAACAAATGAAAGGAAAACCCCGAAGCTAGTTCCTAAAAGACCACCAAACAGGAAGGGATCAAAATCAATGACTTACAACATTGGCAGTTTACGTTTGGTCGGTAGCACAAGCACGCAATTGCAGAGACGTTTCCCACACCGTAAACAGCTGATTGCGCTTGGTGTAGTAGCTGTGGCTGTACGATGCCGACTTCACTCCTTTTTGCTTTTACGGACTGTGGATCGCTGCGGTCGGATCGTAAAATCCCCAAGCAGCATCTCATCTCCTTTTTATTGTTTTTCCTGCTGAGGTGAAATGAAATGTGTAATTTAAAATTACACCGTTTATGATTATTGCCTTGATAATATCCGCTGGGGTCATTTTTCGACTCCAGTTTGGAATCTGGGTGTCGGTGGCCATTTCCCGGTTTTCTACGAATTTTGCACGGATAACGCTGGGTCAGCCTGTAGAAAAAAAGTGTGTTCATAATTCGAGTTATAATTGAAGTATTCAATAAGCACTTATTAGTCCTCTGTAATTTGGCAATTGCCCTCCGGTATTTACCTGACCACCGTAGCACATTGAAGTTGTCCGGTAGCACAAGTACTGTTATTCATTTCCAAACGGTGGATGCTCGGGAATCGATTACAATCAACATAACATTCCTAATATTTGGTTTTCAGGTATAGAGAGGGTAAAAAGCGATACAGTGCCGAAAGGGATTTAAATATTTGAAATAATAATTTGATGGTGTTGGTTTTTGCACAATTTATTATCTCACATAGTATATCCCTGTTGGTTTCCCAAAAATATTAGTACTTTCTAAAAGCTTAGCCGAGTGGACAAAATCAGGCATGGCTCGATGAAACTGGTTAGCGGTTGCTATTGGTATCAAAGTTTTAATTGAATCTTCACCACTTGGTTCGTTCTCCTGCTACACATCTCCAGTTTGATGACCTGCTACGATTGGGGTGCTGGAAAAATAGAGTAAATTCAATTTTTCAACAATTATTTTCCATTGAATGTCGAAAAATATCACCGACAGACCGGCTCGGTTTTCGGGCTCGCAGCTGATGCATACTTATGGGGTCTGTATTATTTACCTGCAGAAAGGCGGCAAATTTAAATTGAATCCCATTCATGCCCGAAACCCGGTGTTAGATAAGGTTAGAAATTTCCATATGAATCCAATCCGTAGGAAACATCTCCGCACTTGTCGCCGGGGCTTTTGGAAAGGTTGACTGGTTGGCGTGAAATTTGCCTCTGCGCTCAAGAGGTGCAAATGTATTCTGCTCCGTTCCGGGTACTAATGGGGTGCCAGGATGAGTTTTTAGACCGGGACGAGTGTTGTGAACATTTTCCGCTTCATGGCTTCAAATACTACAATGTTCATGTGGGGATTTTTAGAAGTTATACGTTACTGAGGGACCGAATTACAGTGTGCTGATCTCGATCTCCAGACAAGCGGGAGTTTTGATGGCACTGATGATACGTTGATAATAATGATAACGACAAGTGGTGACAGAATCAAGCAGCAATTGCTTCCGAAAGCCGGTGATGTAGTGAAAAGACATCAGAACGGTGACAGACATGATGTCATAGGCTGTTAACATATAAATACGGTTTAGCGCGGAGGATAGCAATATTTCAAGTTTCAGCAGAAATGACATATTCGTTTAACTTAAAGCATATTAAAAGAATATGTAGGTATTGGAATAATTCTTCAAATTTCAAAAATCAGTTTGGTGTAAAACTGGGTACACGTAATATATATGATATGCTCGCCTTACTATAAGCAGCATATATTTTGTTGGCGGATTCATTACAGGGATGAATAAAATTTGACCAATAATTACTTATGTCAACCTTCTTTGCTGCAATAGAGCTTTGAACCACTTGTTATCCTGATCCTGATTTTGGTATTAGCGTTTAAATGAATATTTAAAATATAAAACTCTTCGAACACACTCTTCCTTCTACTTCATGAAACACATAACGCATTTGAAGTTTTTAACAAAGCGTTTTGGAAGTGATTTTCACATTCTTATGTCATTTAGATCCACATATAAACCGAAGGGTGTTGAACCAGTTCTCTGTTGCTGGAAGGTCGATTATGTATGGCCAATCTTCTAAACCCAATGAAGCGGTTCCTGCGTCCATTTCCAGTGTTGTCTTTTGTAGTCCCGTTTATGTAAATTTTTCGGAAAGGATGTCACGTCACGGGTACCTACTGGCGGGAAGGTGGGTGTGACCCTTGTGCTTGCAAGACGAAGCAAATTCTTACAAGCATCAGTACATATGTAAGAAAAGCGGTAAGAAAAATGGCATGATGGGGGACTCTGGGAAACTAACCGCCTAACAGGACGACCGGCTGGCTGGGCGCCAATGAAGAATTTGATGTAAATTCGGAATGTGGACATCGGGTAGAAATTCTTGTTGTTTATCGAATTGGAACGGCTTTGATTGAATGGAAAAGGTTACCGGCTAGGAAAGATAGATACTGTTGTATACACGTTCAAGAATGTTTATATGATATCACGTGTTTTGTTTCGTTAGTTTCTTTTTCTACTTTTGAAAAACGCACGATTGATCAAATTGTTTTGAGTCAAATAAGCTTCTCATATACTCAAAAATAGGTTATTTAAAAATCGGCGGCGTGGTTTTTACCACTTTCTTGTTTTTTTTTTTTGTTCAATTTAATATGTGGTTTAACGCACATATCACACTTCGCGAACCCTAAATAACTTCAGTAATAAGGATAAGGAAACAAAATAAGGTTTATTACCAGTTTCAGTCTAATTTAACGGTCGATTGGGAATAGCCATTCTTGGCAGCTAGTACGTACGCATTGAGGGTACCATAAATGTCTACACAATCGATGATCACATGCTTCATTGTCGCAGGACACATTCAGGCCATCCGACGCAGAGAATTTCTGTATGTAAATGGAAAATGGAATTAAATTAATCATAAAACATATTACGATTTGAATCCAACGATCTCATCCCACATCTTCTATTGCTAGTGTCTTATATTATGTTTATTATCGTGTCATTGGTAGCCTCCGTAGGATATTAAACATATGTATCGCTTAATATACCCACCGAGCACACAAACTCACTCACTTACTCACTTGCTGTAGCTGCAACTCCACTTCGGACACGTCTGGTGAATTGTTGAGACATGTCCCAAGACAAATACTTCGGACCGCATGACGAACGCGTGCCTGACATCAAGGATTATTCGGGCGAAGGAAGCTACAGTGGAGCAAAGCCTTAGATTGGTGCGCATTATACATATTCAAACAAAATAATTGCAAATGTGTTTTGTTTTGATTACATTCGCCGCACCTTTAGTCTTACCCTCCTGTTGTAGCCAAACACGAAGGTCAGAATAAGAGTCCATACTGTGCCGTGCTGGTACAGTCACACGCCAGACGTAATCCAGTTGAAAAGGCATCGTCATCAGAGGGCCTCCTTAGGTCATTGTCTTAGATGAATCCTGAAAGAGAAGAAAGGCTAAGAAGCTGCCAACTAGGCTGGTTACTGGTCTTGTTATTACCGTTGTTCTGCAGCAAGGCAAGCTTCTGGAATTTAATGACCTGGCGGGTGTCGACCGGGTGGCTGACTGACTCGAGCGGGAGGCAGCAAACACTCGAGCAAAGTCCTGAACCGGCTGAGATCATCTTGCCAATATGTGATTATAAAACATCTTAACCAACCGGCCGACCGAAATGGAGAGAAATGGCCAAAAGTGACTGCGATAGGAGCATTTTAATTAACATTGTGGTCATGCGTTTGATACTGTCATATGAATTTGTTCGCAATTTGATGGTATGCAGAAATGAATTTAAATTAGGTTGGTTATGATATAATTTTATTGTTCGCATTTGAATCGTACCGTTGTTGCAGGAATAGGAGTCATAGCGTTTTGTATGAAAATGCAGTCAATAATGTAATATATACCTAGATTGAATATTTTTCAGATTTCCAGTATTTTCTAAAATTTCCTCTTGAAAGAAGCGGCTCACTGTGAATTATCATAATTTTGGGTCTAGTCCAGAACAAAACAGAAATTAATATATTAGTGTATTTCCTTTATATATTATTTCAAAAAAATATTGCAATTTTCAAAATTTATGTTTTTTTACTTAAAGTAAAACTTAAAAAAGGTAGACACGTAAAAAACCTTCTGATTTTTTAGGTAGAGATAGAGTGAGCTCATCAAACTGAGCAATTCGAACTATAATGGTTGTTCTCTGTGATGCCGTTGCTGCGGAGGGAGCAGCTCTAGACGTGGAAGGCACTGAAAGACCACGCTTGGGCAGCGGGTGACCCTTCTCCGGCAAATCACGGATCAGAACTTCAAGGTAGGTGATAACATGGAGTCCCACTTGTCGGAAGTAGCAAAAATGTATGCCCGTCTCGAAAATTCCGGATTTGAAATAAAGGAGTGCCTGAGACGGGTGCTGATTCTACGAGGACTTCCGAAGTCGTTCAATCCGCTAACAACGGCTTTGAAAGCACGGAGCAAGGACGAGCTCACTCTGGTCCTAGTGAAATGGAACTGATGGACGAAGCAGAAAAGCTCCGAAAAGGCTTCGGTTTTGACGAGCAAGCGTTGCAAACAGGTGCAGAGTGCTAGCACTGCGGCAAACTGGGACATCGTATGCGGAATTGCAAGGCGTTCCTGGCTAAAAACTACGCTAATAACGATAAGAAAAGAGAAAAGGCCAAGGCTAAAACAAAGCGCGAAAGCGGCTTAAAGTTGTTCACGTTTCTGTAATTGACGAAGTACAGCGACTCGGATTGGTCTCCGGGATGAAAATCAAGAAATGCGGAATTCGGCAAACTTGCGAGAGCTGCGTCGAAAGGAAAATGGCACAACCGCCGTTTCCCAAAGCAGCAGAGAAGAAATCGGAAGCAGTTTTGGATATCGTGCACAGTGATGTTGCTGGTCCTATGACAACACTGCCGGGCGGGTGCCGATATTACTTATCTCTGTGCCTGTTCTAAGTTACTCGAAATCATTGTATTGGAACACTTGTTTTACCAAACTAAAAGCTACATCTCCACAAACCAACACGGTTTTTTTTTCTGGACGAAGCGTCACAACGAATCTGTGTGAGTTTACATCCTACTGTATTCGCCAGATAGGAAAGGGACGACAAGTGGATGCAGTTTATACTGATCTTAAGGCGGCATTTGACAAGGTGGACCATTCTATATTGCTAGCTAAACTGAGCAAAATAGGATGCTCTTCTGACTTCGTTGAATGGCTCCGGTCGTATCTATGTGAAAGAAAGTTGGCTGTAAAGTTAGATGGATCGTCTTCACGCTGGTTCAATAATAGTTTGTAAAGCAGAAATTCGAGGTAACTGACAAGGTCAGTGAGTAATGTGAGGTTCACTGAGACTCAGTCCGGTTCAAAACCGAGAGTCATCCGTTCGGACCGGTACACCTGCAACGTTCTGCGAATATTATACATCAATGAAGGAATTAAGACCGAAATCACCGCTGGGTACGCACCTCAGCAAAACGGCGTTGATGAAAGTAGAAACAGGACCTTGAATGAAATGGGACTGTGCGTACTGTTGGATGCTGGCTTACCTCGACGTTTTTGGGCGAAAGCCGTAAACACCGCGACGTATATTCAGAACCGATTGCCGTAATCAGCGATTGGTTCGACGCCGTACGAGATCTGGTTTGGCCAGAAACCAGATTTGCAACAACCGAAAATCTTCGGTTGTGATGAATACGTGTGGATTCTACCGCAGAAGAGGAAAAAGTTTGAAGGCAAAGTTCAGCAAGATGACCTTTGTCGGATACGCGTCGGGCAGTAAGGCCTATCGGCTGCCGAATGAGTCCACTGGACAAATCGTCATCAGCCGTGACGTACGATCATTGAAGCTCGACGAGAAGGACAAGGACATGAACGATGGGACAACCCATGACCTAAAGCAGATCACGTTTCGTACTGTGTTGACGATAGCAAGCAAGCGGAAACTGCTCGTAAAGCACATCGATTATGAGACCGCATATCTGCAAGGCTCCCTGCAGGAGGAGATTTTCATGAAGCAGCCTACGGGGTATTCGAACGGCAATCCGAGTACCGTGTGCTCTTTGAAGAGAAGCCTGTACGGACTGAAGCAAGCAGCGCGGGTATGGAACCAGCGGATTGATATGGTTTTAAAGCAAATGAAGTTCCACCCGTCATCGGCGGATCCGTGTCTCTACTTACGGATCACGTACGGTGCATACACGCACGTACTGATCTACGTGGACGACATCGTTATTGCGAACAGTACGAAGCAGGAGTATCGGCGATTGGTCGATGCATTAGGTGAGAGTTTCAAGCTCACGGAACTGGGCGATTTGAAGTTTTTCCTGAGAATACACGTTCACCAGGAAGTTGACCGGTTCGTGTTGGGTTAGAAATCGTATGTGCTAAAGATCCTGCCGCGGTTCAACGTGGAGAGCTGCGAGACTTTTCGTGTCCCGATGATCACCGGTTTCGTATAATAAAAGAGGAGATTAGCGACTCGTTGGCAAATGGACAGCAATACCAAAGTCTGATCGGTGCTTTGTTGTAGATTGCTAGCAATCTCGACTTCCATTCTCGTGCGGCATGTCACCAAGCCAACATCGGCGGACTGGAACGAGGCGAGGCGGGTGCTTCGTTACCCATTGTCGTCAATGATCTGAACCAAAGCTGCATTGCACCTGCAATTTCAGAGAAGACCTAAAGAAGATTGAATCATATCGACACTAAGTACTGCTTCGTCAAAGGATTTCTCAGAGGCTGGTATCGTATCCATTCGGTACTGTCCCACGGAGCAGATGGAAGTGGATCTTCTCACCAAACCTTTGGGTTCAGTGAAGCTACGACAACTTCGAGAGGCAATCGGAATTCGATCACATGATGTTGAAGAATGTTGACAGGAATGTAGACGGATCTAGTCAACCATCGCCTGGATGGTGTGCAACATCATGCTATCTCTTAGCAATGGGTTGCGTAGTTTGTATAGCAACCAAATGAAAAATCAAATGTTCTCTCATTACTAGTTCAACCTCAAGCAAAAGTAGACGTCTTTCCCTTTAGTTCCCAAAGATTCACTACCTAAATATAACATTGTTTACGCGGGGGATACATACCTCGTAAAAAACGCTTAAAAATGTGTTAATTCGAAAATCCACGTAAACAACCGCGTTTATTTGAAAATCCTCGTAAAGTAAACCACTAAGAAAAACCGTGTAAAAAAAACTGTATACGAATACTTACGAAACCGGGATAATATTCATTGGCCGCAAACCGACCTTAACTGCATTTGAACCTCTCACCTCTATCTAAACAGTTGCATCAAAGTTATGTAACGAATGTAACAATGCGAGTGGTGTAACAAACAGCACTAACGTCAACCTTGCGGTCTTGAATTTGTACACAACCTAAAACGAATTATGGTACTCAAACAAACCTTTTAAGAACTGAAAGAATTTTCTAGCGGATAAACGTTGATTGTCCGTTGGCAGTACTGCAGTTTTTTCTCGTCTTACATTTTGAATGAAGAGTTTTAAATATTTTGAAAACTTTGTGCGAATGACTTGAAGAGCTTTCAAATTTTTATTCGCACATGTAAAAACGGCATAACTTAACAAGAATGGGACAACCACTATACGGTGAAAACAATTTTAAAAGGAGACCCTACTCTTGAAGGTCGAAAAATAATTTTTAGAGTAAAAGGAGGTGTTCGGGTATATTTAAAAATGTATTTTGCATTTCGTGGATGCATGTCTAAACAATAATTAACTTTTTATTCTAGCGCAAAACAAGAAAATATTTAGCTTTACAACGTAAAGCTGTTTTTAACGATGAAAATTCAACGACCGGCAGATTTTGATTGCCAGGATCCAGAAAGCTTGTGTTTTTGCCAAAACATATCAGTGGCCGTCTGTGTCTTACCATTCTGCTGATATAACAACATTTTCAATCGAAAGTAGACTCGGCAAAGGCTGCTGGTACCTCCTGTTGCGACCAGTTACTCTTTAGTTGGGATCGTCCTTCCCCCAATTCAATAGCAAAATTATTGGTTTGAGCAGAATCGGGGACTTTTATAGCACAAAGAATGTCTCGGTCAACTAGGTAAAATAATCTGTTGATCGTGTTAGCAAAGACGACTAGAACAAGATACCTGACTCTTGCAGAATTCATCGGACATGGTTGTCGCTGCGCGTAAGCAAAAGCGAGCTTATTAATACACTGTTAATATGTATACTTAACGTCAAAATCAAGTGACGACAAGGCCAAGAGAATCAAGAATTATCGGCGCATCATTTAAAATTAAGCGTACCATCAGAAATTCCTGATAACCGCTATGAGCACGCTCTACAGCCAAGTTTTTCGCTCTTGCCGAGGTTAATAAAGCAAAAATCGGGTGCCCCGGTGAACCTGACTATATGAACAATGGTTATGAAACCTGGCTTGCGACATATCAAACTATAAGTTTTGGTAGAATGGAACTTGAAATTAAATATAACTCCTCAAAATAAACCCCCACTCTGACAGTCAATTTAACACTTTTCTTTTCGTACTTTGAAGTGCAAAAAATATGGCAATAGCTTTAAGTGCAAAAAATGACAATATCATTGATCTGCATGTAATCTTAAGCATCGAGCTGACCAAACTGCTACACCTTTTTCATATACAGTCTTGAACAGCTCAACGATCGATGACGGACTATGCACGATAAACCGGTTTTGCTCATAGTGACAATTTTTTGAGAATTTAAGTCATCAGATGGCAGCACAAACCGTCGGAAATCGGTCGTGTTCAAAATGTATGAGAAATATGGAAGTTAGGTATCTTGTTCAGGTTATCTTTGGTGTTAGGAAAAGCAAGCAATCAGAAATATCAGAGGTCGAAATCTGCGTTTCAACAAGACTCGACAGGTTTCAATTGTAATACAGTAGTACAAATAATCATATGACATTTTTCTTGCTCTTAGGCAGATACGTAGATAATTGCTGCAAAAACAATGGAAATTCGTTGAAAACTAACCGACTTATAAGCATTTAAAATTGGACATATTTTTCTCATTTCCCTTTTTTGGATTTTTATTTCACCCTATCCTATACAACGGAATTTCCTGAGAGACGTAGATCTGCATGAAAAATACGGTGAATATTTTTGCCTTTCTTCTAGAAAGGTATAGCAATCACTGGAAAAACCAAAGGTATAAAAGTGGTCCCAATGGCCGAATGTCATATACCACTCGACCCCTTTCGACGAACTGAGCATTTTCTGTATGCATGTATGTATGTGTGTATGTGTGTATATGTGTGTGTGTATGTGCAACCTTTTTTTCTCACTCACTTTTCTCAGAGATGGCTGGACCGATTTTCATGAAATTGATTGCAACTGAAAGGTCTAGTTCCGCTTTAGGTTGCTATTGAATTTCATTGTAATCGGATTTTTAGTTTAGAGGTTATGTATCAAAATGTAAAAATCACGAAACATCAATATCTCAGAAACCACATAACCAATTCAATAATTCAATTTCAACTTCAAATGATCGGGCTGTCTCCAAAACCCTTAACTTTTAAATTTCGTTATGATTGAACATATGGTTCAAAAGTTATGCAAAGAAAAGTTATCCTGAGGTTGTTTAAACTCACTCATTTTTCTCAGAGATGGCTGAACCGGTTTTCACAAAATTAGTGTCAAATGAAAGGTCTAGTTGCCCCACAGGTTGCTATTGAATTTATTGTAATCGGATTTTAACTTTGTCCGTTGTTCATAAAAATGAGAAATCACATAATGAAAGTAAGCATATTGACTTTCTCCCAACGATCACTGGCTAATTAAAAGGTAGAGAAGTGATCCAAATGGCCGAATATCATATACTACTTGACTCAGCTCGACGAATCTCGGGCAGGAGAGGATAACAAAATCATAACTCATCAATAACATATTTAGTTATGAGGACTCATCGTGTTATTCGAAAGATATTCACGTTTCAAACGTGCATATGAAAATATCATAAAATTTTTATATCATATCTCGCTATGCCTTCAATGAGATGTTTGAGATGATTTTAAAATATCTGATTAAAAGTAAGTTTTAAAGTGAAAATTGTTCGATATTGATTATTTATAATGTATCAGTTATGCATTCAGTGTTCAATAAGTTGAAAATATCTGAATCGGTTATGTCCGTGATTTTTAATGCAAATTCTTGGTATGTCATTGAAATGTCAAGCTTTGTTATTCATAGTCTTGAAGGAACAATATTTTGGGATTATTTTTTGTTATTTTTCCAACCATGTAAACCATATTAAGATCAAAATGATGAGTATTTCCAATATCTTGTTGTGATATTATAATGATATTTTCTCCTGCTCGGGATCGTGCATTTTCTGCATGTATGTGCACCATTTTTTTCGCACTCACTTTTCTCAGAGATGGTCTGACCGATTATTTATATCTTGGTGTCAAAAGAAGGGTCTATTTGCCGCTTAGGTTGCTATTAAATTTCATTGTAATCAAACTTTTAGTTTTGGCGCTGCGTCAGAATGTGAAAATCGCTCTTACATCTCAGAAGCTATGAACATAATTGAATTCAAACTAATGGGCTTTTAAACCCTTAGACAATGAATTTCATAATGTTTGAACATATGTGGCCTCAACATCATTTAAATGTGATATTGTTCTATTTCAATGTTTGCGGCCTTGCTCGAGATTGAAGTCAAATCAAAAGTCATTTCTATCATTTCACTTTTTGCCTTTCTCCTAGAAAGGTATTGCAATCACTGCAAAAACTAAAGGTATAAAAGTGCTCAAAAGGGCCGAATGCCGTATATCACTCGACTCAGTTCGACGAGCTGAGCATTTTCTGTATGTGTGTGTGTATGTGTGTATGTATGTATGTGTCTCTCCCAATCTCACTCGATGTTCTGAGATGGCTGAACCGATTTCAATGAAATTAGTTACGAACGAAAGGTCTAGTTGCCCTATAAGACGCTATTGAATTTTATTGTAATCTGATTTCTAGATTAGAGGTTATGTATAAAATGTAAAAACCACGAAACATCAATATCCCAGAAACTACATAACCGATTTGGTTTCAAATTTACGAGCTATCTAAAAAACCCTTAACTTTTAAAATTTATGAAGATTGAACTTGTGGTTCAGAAGTTATGGAAAGAAACGTGTTCTGGAAACTATTTAATCTCACTCATGTTTCTCAGAGATTACTGGACCGATTTTCATAAAATCAGTATCATATGGAAAGTCTTGCTGCCCCATAAGACCCTATTAATTTTTTTTTTGCAAACGAATTATTACTTTGCCTGTTATGTTTAAAAATGTGAAATCCAGCTATGAAAAGAAGCGTATTCTGAGGACTACTTGGACTCACTCACTTTTCTCATAGATGGTTGACCCGATTTCCACAAAATTAGTATCAAATAAAAGGTCTAGCTGTCTCATAACACCCCATTGAATTTTGCTGTAATCGGACTGTAACTTCGTCTGTAATGTATCGAAATGTGAAAATCACGAAACTTCATTATCTTAGAAACTACACAACCGATTTGAACAATATTGATATCAGATGGACGGGCTAGTAAAGGGTTAACTGATAAATTATGATTGAACACGTGGATTCAAAGTTTGGCTGCCCTATACGTTTCCTTTTCATTTGATTGTAATCAAACTTAAGAAACCGTTATGTTTTAATTTGTAAAACAACGAAAGTCTATTATCTCGAGTAATTTATTTATTTATTAAACTTCAACTGACAAAGTCTAAATGAAGTGTGCAATGGGAAAAGCCGACTTGAGCTGATAACATCATAAACACTCTCAAATCGGCATAAAAACCCATTTTTAAATGAGGTGTACAGAGTTTACAATTACAGATCACATACAAAAATCAGTCAAGAATTATGAAAAGTAATTCTGGATTTCCAAATTTGTATATGCGGGCTCCATACAACAGAGGCAGTGTCATGGATGGAGCGTACTAGCGAGAAGTAGAGAGCTCGCAAGCAGTACGGGTCGCGAAAGTCCTTGGCCATGTGCATAATGAAACCTAGGTTGCGGTTAGCTTTCGAAATGATGCTAGAGTAGTGGTTCTGGAATGTAAGCTTGGAATCCAGTTCCACTCCCAAATCTTTTACTTCGTCAACTCTTCCAAGAGGAGCATCGTCGATTATATAATTGAACAATATAGGATTTTTACGTCAAATGAAGCTAATAATAAAGCATTTGGAAACACTAATCGTAAGGTTGTTCAAGCGGCACCATTCTGCAAACTGATTAATAACATTTTGTAATTGCTTGCAGTCTTTTAAACACCGTACAGCAAGAAATATCTTTAAATCGTCAGCATATAGTAGTTTACATCCAGATGGAATTATAAAACAAACATCGTTAATGGCCCGAATACACACACGGCGTAATGATGCCTTCTCCATACAAATTAGAAGGCGTAATCGCGCCTTACGTTGGGACGCCTTTCAACCAGAACCTTCTAGCTGTGCCTTCTAGTGAAGAAGGTAGCAGTTCGCCGCCTTCAGCTGCGTACTTGACTGCCTCCCGTGTATGCGTATCGTGCCTTCCACACGGTCTTGTGTTGCCTTCTTTTGGCGAAGGTGCTGGCAACGCCGTGTTGTATCATTTTCCGCCTGCTGGTGATTCTGGTGCTGGTGTTGCCTTATTTTTTTTCCAACAAACATAAACAAACATGAATTGGGTGGCATGGCAACAAGAAGGTTAGCACACGGTGGGGTTTGAGACGGCGTGATTGCGCCTTCCGTGTAGACAAGCGGAAGACGGTAGATGCCAGAAGGCACATTAGACGGTTTCAAGAAGGTACTGACAATTCTCGTTAGGAAGGCGTTGTCACGCCGTGTGTGTATTCGGGCCTTAAAAAATATCAGGAAGAGTAACGGTCCTAAGTTGCTACCCGGGGGAATTCCAGACTGGTTGCAGAAGGTACGAGATTCAGTGAGTCCAATCTTCACTGAAAGGCTGCGGTTTGTCAGGTAAGTATGTAGCCAATTAACAAAACCGTCAGAAGCACCGAGTCGGCTTAGTTTCCGTAACAATATGTGGTGGTCAATGCGGTCAAAAGCCGCCTTAAGATCTGTGTACACTGTGTCAACTTGAGCATTTTCCTCTATTTTCTTAATGCAAGACGAGCAGAATTGAAGCAGGTTTGTGTTAATCGAGCGTTTGGGAAAAAAGCCGTGTTGTTCTATTGTGATGTACGATTTCACTTTACTAAATAAAAGCTCACCCACGAGAATCTCCAACAGTTTTGACCCGGCACATAGAGATGTGATTCCGCGGTAATTCGTAATGTTGCATTTATCTCCTTTTTTATATACTGGGAAGATATATGATTTTTTCCATGATTCAGGAAACTTATTTTGTAAAAGTGACATATTACATTTTTTTTGTAGTGGCCTGCATACCACTTCAGCACATTTTTTAAGTACAATTGACGGTATTCCGTCCGGCCCCGCTTTATTAGAAGTCTTAAGCTTTAGGAGACCGGCTTTGATATCAGCTTCGCTGAAGTGAATTGAGATTAACTCGAAAACATTTTCGGGAATATTACGCATGGCGTCGTCAATTTGTAAATCAGAAGCTACGGTAGGACTGAAAACACTAGCAAAGTGTTTCGCGAACAGGTCACAGGTAGTTTGAGTATTAGCAAACACCAGGTCCTCAAGAAACATATTAGATGGGAGTCCACTCTGCTTACGCTTCTCGTTAACAAACGACCAAAATCGTTTAGGCTTCTTTTTCAAGTCGTTTTGCGTACGTCTCACGTATTCGGAATACCGAAATTGATTATAAGCTCTATACTCATTACTTATCTGGAAAAAATGTTACTTTGTCGTAGGATTACGCCTGTTAGTATACTTTTTCAGAGCCGCAGATCTTTTGCGCTTCAAAAATCGTAGTCTAGCATTAGACCAAGGTGGATTCATGCGTGGACGAAAAGTTGGTACGTGATGTCGAAAAAATTGCCTAAGCGTGTAATAAACGACTTATTTGAACATAACTAGTGTCATACAAACGATTCATCTCTCAAACTTACAAATAACAAACTTTTAACAATTTGATATGCTGTTCAAAAGTTTTGGAAAGAAAAGAAATTTAAAGACTATTCATCACTATACCTGCTTTGATCAAAATATATGGCCTCAACATGATTTAAATGTGGTATCGTACTATTTGAACGTTCCCGGTATCGCTCATGATTAAATTGATCGAAATTAGGAGTCATTTCTTTCATTTCGCTATTTCTTAAGCACTAACATTACGTCAAATTTCATATTTTATACTTTAATTACAACATCAGTATTTCAGAACCCAAAGAATGAATATACCTTTATTGGATTTAAGCATTCATGTAAATCTATTTTTTTAAGTTTGAATGAGAAAGGCTGAGTCTGACCGCTAGGTAAATTAATTTAGGTTTTCAAAATACAGAAGTTGTCTAAAACTTTACCGAACACCGATCAAACAAGCCGTTCTGGCTTTAAAATATTTGTATTTGTAAAATATTAAATTTATTTTGTATTATTGTTTAATTTATTTTTTGTGAGAGATGAACCCCCTGCTGAAAATAAATTAAAGTCTAAACTTTCATCTGAATAAAACTCTACTTTTTTGAATTTTCTGAGTAATATTCTATTAAAGATTGAGTACCCCTAACAAAGTTCTGTAACATTCTGAAAAAATTGACACCATGAACGGGGGAAAAATCTGTTTTTCTTAACAAAATTCATTTGACTTAGGAGACATCCAATAATTACTTATAGCCAAAAAACAAGTTTTATCCTCTATGTAACAAAATGTAAGGATACCATACAAAATTAGGTTATGCTGTAAAAGTCCCCCATCCCTCCCCCAATTTCGCATTGTTTTGATTGATTCCCTTCCATTTCGCATTGTTTTGATTGATCAAATTTGCAATGATCGAAACTTATATTATTATTTTCGTTTCTTCATTCGAAAAAAACTCATTTCATTTAAAACTAGATACTCTAATGATGAGAATTTTTTGAACGGATTTTACGAATCCTAGAATATTAGCTCCATATGTTCGTAAATTATGATTACTGGAAACGAGTTGTTCACGGTTTTATATTCTAGATAGTCTTTGTCTGTTGCGATTGCCTCTTGGTTCTCGATAATCGAAACCTTCGGTTTGCTTACAATGGTCGTCTATTTTCGAGTTTCACGACGCATTCTCAGGTTTGTTCTCTTGGTAAAATTGTATTATTTTAGCTTGTATCTTTCAACAGCACATTGATTCTTAAAAAAAATCAAATGTGTCCAAGTCTGTTTAAGTTTACCAAGCGATTGCTGAAAAATAGCGTGGGTTCATTCTTGCAACACGCACAGATTTTGTTCAGTTTTAAAAAGAGAGTCGATTGGTATGAATATCTTTCGTAATAATTCATTTGTAACAATTCGTAACGTTAGAAGATACCTCCCCCAATAATTTATGGATGCCGCCTTAACTATCATTCCTTTGCCGGTAAAAACTAAGCGAATTGTCATTAAAATGGCATTATTTGAAATAATGGCGCAAAAAATCATGCCAATTTCTTCATTGTTATTGAACTATTTCTTCAGTACCCTGTTGAAGACAAGAATACCATTCAATTCCTTTCCCTTCAAAACTGAGTGTGCTCAGTAGTCAGATTTTATTAGCTGTGTTTTGTTTTGTGTCGATCTTTCGTGCAGATGGAATCGCTGCGTAACATAGTTTTTAACTCACTATTAGTATAGCTAAATTAAACGTTTGAAGGTATCAAAACCATTCTGGCAATGTTGCTATCATCAATTTCCTAAACCAAATCAGCTCTTCAACGGAAGATAGTCAGGCATATATATTGAAAAACAAACCCAGAGCTAGTCACTTATAACTGCGCAAAATGATTGGTTCTAAGTTTTGCAGTGATCTGTATAAATTGCCTTAAAATAAAAGTATAAAAATAACGATCTTCTTCACAAATTACAAGATTTTTCTCTGAACAGCAAAATTCACTTCCAACGCTTTGGAGCGTGTGAAGATCTAAGCAGCGAAAATTATTTTACTCTAGCTGTTGATGACGAAGCGAAATTTCACGAGCAATGCTGATACAAACCAAACCGATAATGAATTCACCTGCTTGGCGCATAATGGACGTTGGTGTGATTTCGGAATTAATGTATCGATCATCGATTGATTGATGGTAATAGGCTCATAAAACCTAGACTTCTGAACGAAGTCAATAATCGATTATTCAGCATAACATCGATCAAACGAATTCGTTCGCTTTGCATGCTGTACATTGAGGCCTTTATGGCGTTGACAGTAGCTTGTGTAGTGATTCATTCAAGACCTTTCACGCCGCGGAATCTGGTACCCCTGCTGAGTTAACACAGCGGTGCTATTCCTGAGCCGGAGACACGTAAAGTCAGGAATCAGGCCATCGTGTAAACAAATTTCATGCAAAGCTTCTGTGCAATTGCTACCTGCATTTTCGAATTGCACTTGGAAATTACAGTCGGCAACCGACGACAAAAAGAATCATAATTTTGTCGTCTGGCCGGGAAATCGCTGGGACACCAGGAGACGTCTGTCCACGTGGAGAAACGGGTTAACCAGGCAGCACGATATGAAACGGTACAAGTTGAGATACATCGAAGTTTGCAGATATGTGGCCATTGAATTGATCCAAGTTCAACAATGACATCGCAAAATATTTTTATTTATGAGATGAGATACAGCAAGCAGCATTTTTGTGATTTGTCATGATTTCAACGAAGCTTTCTGAAATGATTGTATTATAAAACGAAATATTTCCAACAATAGCCAAACTTTTTTCAACCACACTGCTCCTAAAAGTTTAGCTGTGCATTATCAAGAAGGCTACGTTTACGAAATAAAAAGCAAAATGCCCAGAAGGGCAAAACGTCCAAATTGTCGCGGGAGAAATAAATAAACGTAAAAATTAATCGTGACTATCTGAGGTTTCTTGCCGCGTTGTTTACTCGTAGCGCCTTTCTCGCTCCGATCTAAACCTCGGCTCACCATTGCAGCACGAGCATTACTTGTATGTTTTCTCGCCACATGTTTTGTTGCCTACCATCTGAGAAAAAAAAACAGAACATCGATTTATGAGTCAAGTACCCAAATTTATAATTTCGGTAGTTGAGGTTATCTACAAAAAAATCCTTCCGAATATTTATACCACCCGAAAATACCAGTGGTGAAGCTGATGTGTGATTAAACCTTGAATATTAAAGTAGCCACTAGCGACTACAACACTGTTGACTTGTTTCAACCCAGCTTGCATCAAGTAACAGAGTGCCGGAAAAAGTCGGTGACCTGGTAGCAACGCGACTGGACCTTCTGCCAACAGCAGCTCTGGCAAAAGCCAAAAGGTCAATGGAAGTTTTCGGGTGCTTTTCCATACTCACAGTGACCGGACCGAAACAGGAAACAAACCTAAGCTGGATACCGAGAATTGCCGAAAAATACCTGAGTTCACGAAATTTCCCTATATCGTAATTCAATCACCTTAGCAGTGGTGTGTGTATGCGGGTTGGAAGCAATGTTCGCGCTCCGGATGGTCACCGCTTCTTCAGAATTCATGAGTCGAAGTTCGAAGTTTGACAAAAAATGAAAATCGAAACAATAACAATAAAACGCTGCCAATGTTCAGTGGCTTTTGTTTGTGGTCTCTTATATTAAGCGCATTCGGCGGTTTCATAGGCTGGACAAAACGAATGTTTTATTCAGAACAATATGGTATTGTATGCGCTCAGAGAAGTAAGGAGAGGAGGCGAGGCAGCGGAGATCTTTTGTTTCCCGAAATGGCGCATCTCTGGAGATGAACACGTTTTTAGTTTTGACTAATCGTTGCTAAGTTGTGTCAGTAGATACAGAAGCATTCCTGCAAATGAAAATAGAGCTCGGTTGAGGTTGAATTCAATGCTGTGGAAAATACCTTTGTCATTCTGGAGTCTAAATTTCTAAACATTTCTTTTAGGCTGATACAAATTTTGAATAGTTTTTATGTCCACGGTTATCAAGCTAGCTAAGGGGAGGGCAAAAAATAAATAACAATAGGAAGAAAAAAATGGAAAAAATGAATTGTGTGCAAGTTACGACGTTTGTAACTTACATGCAAAATTGTGTTGAAAAATATCACATTATTATCATTATTAATCATTTGGCTTGCCTTTTAATGACACTTTCACTGTCACTGGACTTGTTTGTTGCTAAATTAAGCATTACGCTGTCGAAAAGTCAATAATATTAACAAAACGGCTTGAACTTTTTTTCTCCCCCCTTCCAATTTTCAACATTTTTGAGGGGGGGGGGGGGGGTGTCATAAAATGAAAATGAAATTTGAATCGGCCTTATTTATATTATTTTATTGCACCACTTCAAAATTATTGTAGACCAACATTCATATAAAATATGATTAACTAATATCTGTAGAAGCATATCTAAAAATCGTCTTTTGTCGGGTAAGTTAAATTGTCAATGTAGTTCAAAGATGGATCATACAGTGTGACCATGTGTCTTGAATCGTCAGGTTCCTTGACGGATTTTCGATCTTTGGGTCCCAATGAACTCATAATGAATTCTAGTTTATTGGCAACATATGTACCTAAAAGAAACAAGACGTCAAAAAAAATTCTAGGCGTTGCAAAATATGCATTTTGACACATACTCATAAAATCTGGAACATTTCCGATGTAGGTTGATCGCGTCAAGTTTTCAAGTAATACTTAAATACTTAAATAGTTTCCAGTAAAATGAAACCTCTTCTATCATTATTGATTCATTTTTTGCGAAGTTCAGGCCATTTAAAAATTGACAAAACTAGGCCTGTCTCAATCATTTTGTCCCCCCCCCTGTATCTTAAAATTGATGAACACCAATTTTGTAAATATTTGTTTTTATGTTTTACTGCAGATTTTCAATGATTTTCTGGTTTCTGAAGCCTTCATTTGTTCGAAATACCCGTTCTATCTGATTGTTGCGACTATCAGACAGGTGGTGCGATTGATTCATTTCTCCAGTCGTACGGAAGCAAGTGAAAACTTCTCTCTCTATATATTGAATATCCGTTTAATTTCCTGCTGTTTTATTGAATTATATCCTGCCCATGAAACGTTAAACACCAAGAGTGATACATTGTAGCAGCAGGGAACACTGGCCAGATTATATATGTTCACCACCACCAGCAGCAGGGTTTCCATCACACAATAACCAACACGACACCGTTATCGACTTCATTTCGGGTGTAAATATTAATACAACTAATAATTCACTTTTCGCCCACATTCACCCTTTTGTTACCGCTCGGTATGGACTTGCTGCAGTCACAGTGGCAGCCGTCCGCATGGCAATGTGAGAACAACACCCCGTGAACCAATCAACCACCGAGCAGCCAGTCAGTGCGAGATCCCTCGAAGCCAGGATTAGCGCCGAAAGGAGTAAATACCAGAAGCAGGCCGTTGCTCACGCATCATTGGTCTAATCCTTCATCTTCAGCTGTCTGCCGCGGGTGTTTCGCTTATCACCCTCCGGTTGTGCGATAAGAGCTGTATGTGAGAAACTGGCAGGATCGGTAAATGAATCATTTGCGTTCGACAAAACGTCCTAAATGGTGACGTTAAGCGGAATCGACTTTCCGGTCGCAATGGCCGGCTGCCCGTGGAGGACACGTGACCGGCTTTTTTGGCTGCTGTACCGTTTTTGTCGCGATCCGGCAATGTTTTGATCACATTAGAGCGATGTTTTATTTGTAGATTAAACGAAAATATTTTGCCTCCTGCAGTCTGCTGTAGGATTGGCCACCCTTACAAACTGTACAACTCAAAGTCATACTCTAACAGTGAAAAAAAAAACCATTGCGACAAGGATATAAATGAACAATTGAAAATTTTTAAAAGAAATAACCAAAACACACGTGCAGTCAATAATGGCGCCACGTGTTCGTCTCGATTCGGTAGCTGATTTCGCTTCCCGCCTTCTCACGACGGGCGGATTAGACTTCTTTATTGGTTCCCAGCTTCCGGGGTTCATTTAGCTGACTACTGAGACAGCGGAGATCGTTCTCCCCGGCGAATGCCAATTTCGGCATCAATAAAGCAAGCGAAAGGGAGTTCTTTATCAGCGAAGTGTGTGCGCGTATGAATCGAATAGCTTCTAAATGGAGGTGTAATCAAAACTTCCTACCTCGACTAAAGAAAACGTAATTGATGACGTGCATTCAAGGCTGACGGTGGCGCCGGGACATTGAGTTGGTGATGTGCCGCTGTTAGTGGTCCAACGGTTGGTCACGTCATACAACTCAATTAGAGTTTCGGGGGGATTCTGGTGGTTACAAGCATGTGGAGCTTTTTTTTTGGTTGAGTAGAGAAATCTCGTCATAAATCAGAACCCAATATTCATGGATTGCAGATATTTTCAAAATTTCGGTTGGTAGTTGCAACTAATAGAATATAACAGTTCTCGGATAAGTTTTGATGTAGTTCGGGCTTAGAAGTTTTAAATGTTTCACATTTAGAACCATCTTAAATGAGTTTTAATTAGTTTCAGTTTAGTCATTTTCCCACGTTTCGAGTTTTGAAAAATAAAATTTGATGTTACTTGATAAGAAATGAATAAAATCACAACCGTTTGTGATTGCATATTTGTACTGTAATATTCTTTCCCTATCGCAATCAGATTGCATTCTCTTTCAAGTTATCTTGAATTTACATAAGTCCGGAAGATTTTGGCAAGGTTGAATTCAAGACTTGCTGAACTACAGTAGAACGGTTTAATTTGAATGCTTGTCGAAATATGTTACTAAATTTGAAATTTTCGTATGGGAACATCCATAAATGACGTAGCTTTTTTTAGGCTTTTTTTGACACCCCTCTCCCCACTCGTAGCATTTCGTCACAAAATCAGGACCCCCCTCTAGATAATTACGAAGCTTTATAACTGCCGTGTTGCATACACCGGCATTCAGCAAAGCCTATTGTAGGAAAACATCGATACGGACACTGCTGATTGACGATTTTTTACATGAAATGACATGAAAGCAATCGTGGCGAAAACTCGAATTACTCGGTAAGTCGCAACTAGTGTCAGCTGATTTTTGGTTTAGTACTAGCCAATACCTTGTATTTTAGTAAAATAATAGTGTCATAGCAGAACAACGTAGAACTTTATGTTTTTCATATTGCCGAAAATGAGGAAAAAATACAAAAAAAACTTGTTTTACACACTATGTCTCCTACGAACCTATTTGCAACAAAACTGTCTTAATATCACATTACCTATTAGTTTATACTCTGTTTTATGAGGATTATATGAGTTAGCTAATTAATTTCCAAGTATTTGCATTCCCTACTGGAAAATATCTGTGAAAATTTTTTCTTCCATTTTACAAGCCTTGTTAATTCTCACTATCACAATATTATAGCACACTTTCTAAGTTATTTTTCCAAGTGAATTATCATAATTTCCAGTCGATAACATGTCTACTGCAAGTAGAAAATAAAATGAGGCATGAAAATTGAATTTCAATTTTTAGTTTTGTCGCGACTTTTCTGGGTTCTGCCCCACAGTGCGTAGCTTGACTTGACCCCCCACCCTCCCCCTCATCACCTTTCGTGACAAAACGGCAAACCCCCTTCCTACCCCCTAGAATGGTACGTCATTTATGAATGTTCCCTATTTACCGAGCTCAATTTCTACCGAGACCAATTTTTGTGTGTTTGTAATGTTGACAGTTTCTATTTCTTCGTTCTAGCGCTATATATTGCTTATTTCAGTGGTGATCGTTTAGAATTAATTGAATTGCCCTGAACGAAACAAAAATTTTATTACAGAAATGATGATGAAGAAAACATTTCGATTTTAGTAAATTTTCCGTAAAATTGGATGAAATCACATCATAAACCTAAACTTAGTTCAGGAGACTGGCTTCAATTGTCCCAATGTCGAAATAGTTCAAATTCAATGTTGAAACTTTTTGATGACGTTGTTAGAAAGAAGATCTATAGTCCTATCCTCTTATGATTGTGCAAAAAAACATTCAAAAATAAATTCAACACACCTGGGCTCACGCGAAAATGATTATGACACTAAGAATACGATTCGAGAAGCCTAATTTACCTGTTAGGCTATTTTACTACCGTTTTCCCCGTTTTCTGGTATTATAAGCAAACAGGAATGCCTCCCTGCTGGTCTCGAGGTACAATGCTGACCTAACAAGCCAGTAATCGTATGCTCGAATCCCGGTTCGGGAGATACTGTTAGTGTCAGTAGGATCGTAGCGCTAGCCCCGCAATTATTCGCTGTGAAGTCTGTGCATAATAAACAAAAGGTCGATGTCGCTTTAAAATGTCCAGATAAACCTTCTGGTCATGATTCCACCGATGGTCTCAGGTTCTCCGTATGTAGCCATAGGTCCCCACATCATGACTCTTCCTGCAGAAAAAAAATCAAAATCATATTCAGTTGGTTGAATAGGCCGCAAACACTCCTTTTGCAAACATTCATCGGTTGGCCGCCATTTCCCTAAATGGCAGTTAAACGCAATATTTACGCAATATTTACATTCGAGAAAGTTGAAAAATACACACTAAAACTCTGTAAAACACGCCTAAATTTTAGTATTCGTTTGGGGGTGGATGAACTTTTTTTACCTTTTTTCATCATTCATCGCATACAATGTTAAGAAGAGTCTTATTTTCAATGGCAATATATTAAATGAACATGAATTGATAAATCATGGAGGAATACTCATTAAATTAACCTGATTTTCACCAGTAAAACAGAAACATATAAATTGGTAGGGGGGCTGGACAAACATTCTCTGCATACTGTACGTCTATCTGGAAGCTAGGGACACAAATTGAAAATCTAGTAATGCAACCATGGAAAAAGTGGTCAAGGTTTAAGTAAGCCATAAAACAAAAAATGTAATTAGCTCATGAAGTAAACTTTTCGGTGTCTCTGCAATGAAACAGCAATGGCACTTTTAAGCGCCCCAAAACTATATAATAGATGCATGGGCGCAACTAAGGAAAATTTCTAGGGGGGCTAGTATGAAACATTTCATTTGAAAAAAAAAAGATAAAAAAGAGTTAAAATGCGCTCATTTAATAACGCATAAAATAGTATCGTAACAGTAGAAAAAATCACTTCAATCGGGATTGAATCTCCGAAGATGTATTGAATATCTTGACCACAGCGTCAACGCCATCCTGTTTCAGCATCACTGATTCGATATTGAGGAGAGCTAGTTTGGTAAACGGCTGGGCAGTGTGTACCAGCAGTACACCCGTACTAATTGGCATACAATACACCCCAGTGTGGCCCAAGGCATTATACCATATCCCTACTTCCATGTGGTACCGGCTGGAACACGAGCAACCAATGGAAGATCGGTGTATCAGTGGTAACTTTGTCGTATGCTGATAGCGAAGAAGTAGTTGTTCTCCTTGAAGAACAGCTTGTCTAAGCATCTGTTCCCCAGGATAGGGGCGGCTCAAACAGCGACTGATTCGAGGTGGACGCATAAACTGTAAAATGCGGTGTCTCACCAGCTACTACGAACAATTAAGAATTGAAAACGAATCGGAACAATCGGCAATGACCTAGCCGACGAAATAAAGACGACGATTAGAAGCTCGGTACATGTACAGGAGATCGCTAAACGCCGCCCTGCCACTTCAACAAAGTTGCGCTCCACAAGCTTTGCCGGAAAGGAGAGTAGGTACGGCGGATTTGTGGCCTCAGGGCACAGTACTACCAGAGCGGCGTCACAACCAATGAGCTTTACAGACGGGTGACGAATAATGGCGACAGTACATGAATCATGAGCTGCACGCGCTGTTGGAGAGAACCCCATTGCACACCTGGTAGAAGTCAATAGGTTACGGTGGACCGGTCACGTCGTAAGGATGCTGGACGGGAACTCGAAGGGCGCAGCGTGTACGATGGTTTGACCAGATCGAACACAACCCAAAACCGAGCAGCATGGCAACAACTTCTTGATACAGCACGAGCTCTCGTCTTATTGGTAAGGTTAGTGAGAGAGCTAAGTTTGAGATCTTGGGTGCAGTGCTAGTTCTTAGCCAATGAATGATGACATCTCAATTTGTGTTAATTTTCATGCTTTGAAAAGAAGTATGGAATGTATTTATATTGAATACAATCATTCTCTGAGAAATTCTAGGGGGGACCTGAAACTTTCTAGGGGTTCTAAAGCACCCCCCCCCCCTCCGTGATTGCGCCCATGAATAGATGCCTTTGATAATCTTTTACTGCTCACTAAAACAATGCTGATAGTACTAAAAACGCTTCTTCGGAAATGCTTCTTCTAAACTTTACTTGTTTACTTTTTTTTCCTGTATGGACTTCCTCACTGCGACCAGAATCGTTGATCTAATGTGCGACATGCCCGAGTGCATGCTATATCCCGCAATTCTATTATTAGCAATACTGCTATTGAGAAGTGCTTGTGTGTAATGTGATTTTATCTTTTCTTCTACACGTTTATTGTTTTACGATACCGAGCCTTGTTCCGCCTGCCAGCTCCGTTTACTCTAAATACAAGCTGTTCACACATAAAGGGTGACTCACATCAAATTTCTTCACAGAATAAAAACGCTGTAGAAAATTTCCTAGTTTACCGATCCTTTTCAAACTTTCAGACAATAAAATATAACCCATTAGTAAGCTTTTGGCATATTTATTCCATTCAACTTCAATGCTATACCCGTACGCTCGCACATAACGCCTTACTCTACTCATTTGGTTTTGTTAACATCTAGCTGCAGCTTCATCTGTACGGAAATTCCCTTTTTCTTCATGTCATGATTTGACATTCTGGGGATGCTTTCGTAGTGCCAGCTTCATAATAACCCAGTATTTTTCGATAGGCCTTAGTTCCGGTGCGTTAGGGGAGGAGGGATTCGTTTCATGTCCTTAGGTAGGAAAGTGGCTCCGTTGGCATGGTACCGCTCCAGGACATAATTTGAATAGTGACACGAAGCTAGAACCGACCAGAAGATCATACGTCCCTCGTGTTGCTCCATTAACGGAAGCAGACGCTTCTGGACACTTCTTGAGGTAGATCTCCTCGTTTACAGTTCCGGTAGTCACGAACAGCACACTTTTTTGCCGCATGAGCAGATCGCTGGCCAAATCAGGTATTTCTTGGCAAATTGTGAAAGTGTCTTCTTCCTTTCTCCCTCCGGAACATCAAACTTGTGCTGGGTAATGCCCTGGAAGCTGCCGGAAGTCCGCCTCGACCCTCTGATGCCCAAATTTTTTTTTTCGCTTGAAAAAATTCTAGCCGCTTTGTTTTGTGATCCGTAACACATGTCTGATAACAAGAAAACTTCTGTTTTGAAAAATAGTTACTTATTTGAAAAAATATGAAGACTGCCTAAAGGCGGCACTGGGCCCTGCGTAAAAAAATCAAAGGAAGATTTTTTCAAAACGGATTTTTTTTCGAGCTCATTTTATGTTAACTAAATTGTTATGCAGCTAGCCATGATGGAAATCGAAAAAGCAATCCTTCCACAAGGTGAAACAAAAATGGCCATGTGCGTGACACAGGACAAATAATTAGATGTCCCGTTTATTGGTTTGTCTGGCATATATTGTTTCTAAAAAAGTTTCATTTTAGTGGAGCACAACTGCTAATCGACGCAAAGTGCTACTCCATTGGAACTGACTGGAAAGTTTGGTTGACATAATTGTTCGAATTTTATATAGCTTATCGTATCCAGAAGGTCCTTCACGAGAAACTGCACTGTCGTTGGTAAAGTGAAGATTTATATATTATTTGCTCGAAACGATATCTCGGCATGGTTTCTTGGATTGCTATTAATGCATACTCAATCCCATATTAACGAACACTAGAATAACTATTAACAGACATAAAATACAAAATTCCTACAAATTTGCAAATTTGTATTTGTGTAGTGTAGAAAGTAGTTCCAATATCTTTCTGGAATGCGTATAGATTTATCTAAACAGTAGTTGAGTATTTAAATGAAGTGTCCAGCTCTTTCAACTTTTCGGGTAAGGGATCGTGTTTAAAAAGATGAAAGACTTTGGTAGTTCAAGTTTTTTGACTTGTTGATGATTTCTTTGAATGCAGGCGCAGCCTCGATTCAAAAATTTATGACTTTAAAAATGTAGAACGCGATGGCCAAGCTTTTTGTTTACCGTTTTTTGAGGCGGTTGGCTAAGTGCGCGTCGTATGTGTAAGATAATTAAGTCCTATCAAATCAAACTATCAAATAATCTAAAATGTCACAGTTCAGATTCGTTTCATTGTCAAGCTCCTGCATCATCAAAGCTTCGATTCCTGTCGCTGTTTAATGACTGAGCAAGAAACAGATCAAAAAACCATTACTTGGCATCAGCGAAAATTTTTCATGTCGGCAGTGCCCAATGCCGCCTCTAGGCGGTCTTCGCTTTTTTGTAAATTTTTAAGTATTTTAAAGTTGAATAGAAACAAAACTTATACAAACCTGAAATATAAAGCAATTAAAGAGCCACTGATAATTATTCTGAATCAAATATCTCACTAATAATCTTTTAATTTAAGATATCATTGCAGGATGAAGCGCAAAATAATTAATTTTCCCGATTTAGTCATTTGTTTACGTTAAAAGTTTGATGTTGCTATCGTGCGATTCAGATAATCATGAAGCCGCAGATAAACATAATAAAAAGTGATGTCAGTTCATTTTATGAGAAATAAGTTTAAAGAGACGTTTTGATGAAGAGATATTGAGTTTCTGATGAAGGCCGTCTAGAGGCAGCACTGGGTACCAGAGGGTTAACGTAAGTAGCATCATTCATGAAGTTTCGTCAGCATCTAGGTGTACTGTTTCCGCTCCCGTAACTTTCCCACCGTATTTTGACGCGCGTCACGATCAGAAGGCTTCTGCACTTTGTACGTATGCAGTCCCTCCCGGTCCTTGGTTCTCTGAATGAGAGGCTTGGACAAATTCAATTTTTCGGTCACATCCCTTGTTGAAGCATAGAGATTCCGCGTAAAAGCTCCTTCTGTTCGAAGCTCAGAGGTTCGTAGTAACGTTTAACCATACGACTCACCGTTGACTGAACGTTTCCGAGTGTGTTTCCGATGACCCGATGAGAGTGTTGGTGCTTGAACAAAACAATTCGCGACATTGCTGTTCGGGGAACGGTATTTTTTCTCAATTTCCGAAAAACTGACTGCGATAAAAATAAAATTTAAACAGCACACTACAAATTACTTCTACCCAAGTTTTCAAGGCAAAATGCCCAATGGGTAGTTTTCTACAGCGTTTCTCCCATGATGCAATTCGATATGGAATACCTTTTATGTGACAACTTGAACAAATTGAAAAATACTAATTTTCGACTCAATGTATTGTTGACGGGTGTCAACTGAAAACTTGGAATTTTTTCTACTGCTTTCGAATAAACTAGGATGAACTTAAAGAAAAACTGATGTATTTGTCATGAAGATACATTCATTATAAACATGAAAAAAATTGAACATTTGAAAAAAGTTTGTTATCGTCGACTTTTTGAATACACCTCTTGATTCTACTAATCAAATGTTTACAGTTCGTTCTTATCAGTCATTTTTGCACCTAAGAAACTTAAAATCCGAAAGTAATCTCCGAGGGGCGATACTGAGGTAGATATATTGGTTTACCGGTATAGTGTTTTGGAAGAAATTGAATCATAATTTTGTTCAAACATATGTTGTAATATACATTTTGATTGAACTCCAAGCTTCTAGGCTTGAAACATGATTTAGACAAAAAGAAAATATTTCTTTCGGTTCACTGCTCTGGCCGGTCTTCCACTACCTTCCTGGTGAACTATTGTTGAGGTTTACAAGAAATTATACACAGTCGGAACCGGAAGATTCCCGTGAAGGGATAAAGCTGCCTTATGCAAAATTGCAGTAATATTGGATACTCCGAAAATGAAAATGAAAATGTATGTCAGATTATATGAAAATTCTGAAGTCGGTATCTGCTGAAAGAATGATTTTTTTCAAGCTGTCTTACTGCTTCCGCGACAGACAGTCTTCGGTTTTAACTTTGATGAGACATTCCCGTGAATGTTTTTTTCAAAATATGCCCCTAAAATGTAAGCCTTTCAGTAGGTTTGTACCATACAAACATAAACATAACCTTGCAAAACGGCTGACAAAAAATTTGCCGCTTTGTTATCGGCTTACTAAAATTAATGGTCAGCAAAAACATCGTTTTGAAATAAAAGTTTAGGAACTATAATTTACATCCGCACGGCTATTAAAGGTTAGTCGTGTACTGACAAGCATTAACGTGTGATTTTTGAGGAAACGTTAGTGCAATATGGTGCAAAATACATTGCTTTTTAGCCATGTAGAAAATAATGTATATGTTTACAATGTATTTTTGATAAAAATCATTTTAAAACCGAAGTGTCCAAAGTAGCCCCACACATGTCTGAAGAAGCCCCGCACGACGGTACGGTATTTTATACCAAAGATGCATTGCTATGATTTTGTTTTGTGTGCAATTACCTGATACTACAATATTTAATCATTGTTTAGAGCCATGCTGTCAAATAAAACCAAACTTTACAGAATAGGTCCGTTAAAGTTATTTTCGATTTAACTCCGTAGTATTAATTTTGTTGTTAATTTCTTCTCATACAAATCTTAGTCTTTATAAAAATTAATGAAATAAAAAAATAAAGAATGATGAGCTATAAACGGATTATAGCATCATTTTAATCTACATAGTAAGAAAACTTTATGTTGAATCGCATATAAACAATTGCTTCCACCGCTTATGATAGAAAATTCCACAATATTTTATGCAAATTTAAATGATATTGCACAACATTTTCAAACAAAATTGTGATTTACGTCAGAAGCAACTGAAATTTAAATGATAAAATATTTTACGTGACGTATAATTTTGAAAATTTTTTTCTGTGTAGTTAAGTTTTCGAAAATTTGTTAATGTACTCTAACCTAGTTTTATGTATTTACACTCCGGAGTTTTTTCTAGAATCATTGCTTTTTCTTGTGCGAAAGCGAAAGCCTTGTACGAGTAAGTAAACCAGAAAAGTTTATAAATATTTTTAGTAATAAGGGGCCATCCACATACCATGTGAACATATTTTTAACGATTTTGACCCTTCCACCCTCCCCCTCCGCCCTGCCATATAAATTTAAAAAAAATGTATGGACTGTGGACATTAGCAACCCCCCCCCTCCCCCCAAAAAAAACTGTCCACGTGGTATGTGGATGGCCCCTAAGAGAATAAGAGAAGGTACCAAAATGTTGAATATATTTGGCACGCTACTCCTTGCAGAAAGATAGGTGCTGCGAAACTTTTAACTCGATAATGTCGGAAAATTATTTTTCGTTAAATTTCTTTTCATGTACACGGTAACTCACAACTTATTTCATCGTTTAGGCTGAAATTTTGCACGATTTTTAGCTCAAATGATATTTTCTATTTTTCCGTGTCGATATGCTATAATTTTGTAAAGTTCTCGACGTTACCATGCCAGATAGCAACATGAAAATTTTCAGAGATAGTGTACCCTGCATATAGCATAACAATTGCAATTTCTATCGCGTTTACTTTAAAACACTGAAATTTTTATGTTGAACGTTTGATTTTGGTAAGCGTTATTTACGTCCTGATTTCTATTTTTTTGTATATAATCAAAAGCAGAATTAATATTCGATCTCAACTGCGGTTCCGGTTTTTTACTTATTACTTACCCATCAAAATTCAGAGCCCTAGAAAACGATGCCCTAGAAACGGTGCAGATACAGTTTGATCAACAGTGCCTAGTCGGGCATTGTCGCCCACTTGAAAAATGTGATCGGCAAGTTGGTTATTTTTATTCCAAGAAGCATGTATTGAGAAACCTCAACATCGTCCGCTTTGGGTTCGGTAGCTGGGCAGTCCCAAGAGCCATCGTACTTGATCAGTACTGCGGTACTGAAGAGAGCGGACGACGCAATCTCTCGAGGAAAGAGACCCATCCATAGCCAAGACAAACAAGACAAAGTGGTTGGTAATCGAAATTCTCGTGAAAACAGCTACTGTGCGAAGCACTTCTGATCCGACAGTTGCTGTTTGGTCCTGCCTTCGCCCAGCCACGCAGCCAGTATTGGCTTGGCAACTCGCAATGCATCATCGTTTTGGTACGGAAATCGATGGCTCTCGAAAGTGTTGGATTGAAGCTGGTTGGTACACACTTCACAGTCCCCCGTTTTCAAGGAGCTCCGAAGACGGTAAAACGCCGCTGTCGATGAGGGGTCCAAGAAGATTCAGAGCGTAGGTTAAGACCTTCTCCATACAGATGCCCCGACGGTTGATACAAATTTTCCCTCCAACTCGGCCTTATCGGGGATCGTTAAAGCAGTCTCCTTCGAGCGCTTCAGTAGCAGAAAGTGACTAATATATTTGATGTGAAGTAAACATCAATAAATCGATATCGTGCTGGCTCTCATCTCTCCTGCGTGTTACTGCCAGCCAACGGGAATAATATAGTGCTGTTGTTTATTTTGAATTGAACAGTTTTTTGAAATACCTACACATTGTTGCTACTGTTTTGATCCATATTTTCAAGGTGATAGAAATTCAATAGAACTGGTTTGTGTTAGATTGATATGTATTGTTGCTAAATTAGAATATTTTTGCATAGATCATAGACTTTATTATTAAAAAAAATCAATTTAAAAAAACTCCAAGCCAAGATTTTCTGTTACTGTCATGTTTCACCATTCTGCCCAGCGTTTAAAAATACGCTGAAAAAACTTTAAAAATTTAAGAAGGTTTATGCATATGGTCCATTTACTATCCACAAAATATAATAAACTGGCTACTTCCTGTTTTATTGCACTCAGCTCAAAAACATTCAACCAGTCGGGTTAATTTATTCAGCAGTTCAGTCCTTTTGTATATTCGCTTCATTTGCTCTGCACCAGGTATGTGTTTTCATTTTCAACAAAGAATGTAAAATGGTCTGTACAGTTTTAATTGATAGATAATGAGTACAACCATCGTTGGTTTTTTTTCACTAGCATCTTCACTTGGGATTTTCTGACAATTTCGGGTGTCCTTTTCAATTCAAACGCCTTGTACTTCGTTCTATTGAAATATTTTTACGACCGATTTAACCCTACAGCAAGCTTATACTTCCCCGCAGACACTTTGCTCTCCAGTCTTCCCCGCGCGCGGCTATAGAGAAAGAGTGGCGTAAAAATTGCCAAAGTCAATTGAAATTATTAAATTGAACAGCCGCACGTGACCACACTGCGGCACGTTAGGATTTAAAAAAGACTGCTATGGAAGGGAAAGGACGTATTTGATTAAATGGGATGGCAGCAGCGTGCCTTCGGATATGATCGGGGTTGATTCATTTCTATAGTGATGCTTCTTTTTGCAAGACAGCTTCCAATTCATCGTATTGCTTTTTCAAAACAAGCTAATTTGATAGCTGGTAGGCTTTCTCCTAATGTTTCGTTTTAATTTAATGTATACGCTTGTGTTGTTTCTAACTTTTATTTCAAAATCCTGCACCACGATTATTATTGTTCTGCCTAAGTTTCTTATTTATTTTGCAAATCTGCATACTATCCTTCATACGTAAAAATAGAATGATGGTGTTTCAAATCCAACGATTATTTCCAGTTGCGAGAGACAATGACCCTGCAAGTACTCGTAGATATTTAAAAGACCCAACTAATAAATTATTGAAGGATTAATATTGACTCAACGAGCAATATAGACAATTAAATATGCAAAGTAAAAGCGGAACAGACTTGTGACTTCAACTTCTTCAATCCTTTATCTAGAGATGCCCTATCACCATTGAAGGGAGTGGGGTAGAGAATGGTAAGCGGAAAACTCAACCCATCGCATCGTGGCCACCGTAGTTGCGATGAACCTAGAATTGACTGCTTACAAAAACGCTTTAGGTCGCATTGCTCGTAACGGCGGATGGTTTGCTCCGAAAAGCTGGAATGTCTTTATGCTTGTTCAGTTTGTAGGTGAAAACTTTTCGCTGAAAGCGAAGGTGTAAATATTTTCATTAACTTCCAGCTGGTGTTACTGCTGTATTTTGTATTTGTATGTCGAATGAAGGTGGCAGTTCGTTAAGAAGTTAAACACAGCACATTGACTACATGGCAGCTTGAAATAAAAACATAAAACTAGTTGAAAACGTGATTCCGTTACTTTTCTTTGATTTCCTTTATCATATCATACCTTTCATTAGTCAACTTTCATTGTCCATCTTTAATCTTTCATTTTGCTATTTTGAAAATGGACATTGCAGTTTTAGAAGAGTAAACTTTAAACTTTACTAAAATGTTGCCCACGACGACTTGTAGAACATTGAATTCTAGGCTTAAAAACAGTATAAACTAAAAAATTGTTTGCTTACTTTTTAAAAAGTGAAAAGAAATAAAAAGTATATTTTCTGTGTTAAAGGGCATTTTCTTCTATGACCGAAAATATGTAGACAAACATTGCCCTACATACGTTTCATGTTTTACAATACATAGCAGCAATTCATCCTGTCTCAATGATAACTGTATTCTCTGGCAGAGCGCGTCAGTAGTCCTTTTCACAATTGTAAGACAGTTTCCTGTATATCATTAGACAGCAACTAAGAGAAAACCCGAGCAGAAGACGGTATAAAGTCCTAATAGTCAATAAATTCTCTGACAGCAAACAGCGGAATTAAAATATTTTCTGCGATGCTGAAAAGCGCTGAAAATCCTTAGCTTTGCAAGTGATGAAACACTTTTCGTTTCACTTCGTTTCGAACGTTTCTTCACGACAGATCGGAAGATATCATTTACATCAGGGAGAACACGTAACCAGACGGTAATATACTACCAACCCTTCACCGAAACAATGTTGCTTCTTACCCCAAAAGGGTTACGCTTTGAGTTTGAGCTTATTTATGCTAATCAGTTTGGAACTGGTGTGCAGACTGCGTTGTACCGCGGGGAATTTTTGGTTGATGAAGTGATAATTTGGCCGTGAAGGTGATAGCAAGATACGAATTCCGATGTGTAAGATAAATTAGAACTGTTATCTAGAATGCGTAGTTATTTAACCAATTGGCCTCTCCTATCATGTTTCTATTGGAAAAAAGTTTGTTTTATATTTTATGTTTTCAACCAATTATAACTTACGTTTGGTACACTTGATGGTTTAATGTTTTTATACCTGGTTTTCATTCAGTTCATTCAGTTGGAGAAGTAAAAGCGTAAAGCATATAATCGATGTAGGCTCGAACAAAAGTAAATCACAGCGTTCAAACATCTTAGGAGCTAAACACGAAAATTCACGGCCGGGTGGTGTTTCAACCTATCAAAATAATTTTGCTACCCATAGCAAAGGGGCGAGCTGAGCGGGGAACTACCACCACCCACAAACTTCAGCCTCTTTACCTGTAGAAAAACCGCCAAGAAGAAAAGAATCACATCGGCAATGCGGATGATGTCAAACTTCATTTATGACCCATTATTCATAATTTCTTTATAGTGCAGTCCCGCCGCGTCGGCCTGTGGCGGAATGTTCGTCCCGTGGTGAACCACAACCGACACTAGTGGCCTACCGCTGCTGGTGATTAGTGGCTTCAATTTGGCACCTATTGAGGATAGCATTCGTCCCTCATCAGAAGCAGATTCGAAAATGATGGCGATTATAAGCATTTTCAGTGGTTCAAAATTCTACGGAATGGCGCGATTCAGTACTGGTAATATTGGTTGCTAAACTGAGGCACTCGGGTAAGTTCGTAATGGTAAAATCGGACATCATCTGGAAGTTTGTGGTGATATGAACTAAGCCTACACTGTCTATTCTTCTTTCGCATACTTATTAGAGCCAAACGCAATGAATGGCTGATAGAGCAACGGGTGAAAACAACAATTTTGGATTTTTTTTTCTACTCTCGTTTTCTTTTTGTACGTAAACCGGAAGTCTGGGGCCATTTTTTTATTCTCTAGGCTTTAACTCGATTACGGAAATACACGTATTAGAGAGTATTTTACGTTGTTTCCTAAGAACCGTAAGTCACCATCATGGAATTCAAAATGGCGTCTGGGCCGTTTTCCTATCTCTGGGCACCATACCGGTTGCAAAAATATCTACCTATATTTGACGGTATTAAACCTTAAACAAATTTTTTTATTTACGGTTACAAAAACTCAGTGCGTACTTTTGCCCCGCGGTATATGTGTTCTTTTGCCTCACAATGAGTTTTTCAACTGGTTTGATTTTTATCATAAACAACAAAATATTTTCGGCTAAACGAATTCACCCTACAAACCACAATTATACAAGAGTTTTTAGGTTCTGTTATTTTCGAGTTTCTGTAGTTTCCGAATAAGAGAATCGTTACTCCTAAAATTATGAAAATTAGATTAAATACATTGAAATATATGGTATGCTAACGATATAAACAATGTGTGTGCGTGTGTCTATGTGTGTGTGAAAGAGAAAAAAAACATAAAGGGAGCACTCGTTTGCTAAAACTTGCAATGATGGTTTGGCTCCAGTAAGACCTGAAAAAGCTCATTATTGCAATGCAGGTACACAGTTACAAAACCTTTCGATGCTTTCTGGGAATTCTCTAGAGCATAAAGTTTCGGAAATCATTCTAAACAAGTCAACAAACGATCAATCGTCGGTAAATTTTACTAATTTGAGGGGAAAACCTTTTCGTACACGGAAAATTTCAAGTCGACTCTTGAGATATTCGCCAATCCCTAATGACAGCGTCTTTCACTGAAACATCAATGAGCATTCATCATTATCACAGAATTTAGTCAATCACGAGGCGAAAACAGTCAGCGAACTGGAATTTCCCTTGTAAACTATTCAATTCATTTTAACCGCAGTGAGGTTAATAACTTAATTTTTTTTTGAAAAAGCACATGCTTTATATAACGTGCGTGTAAAATGGGAAGCTTATAGGAAGTTTGGCGGAGGTGAAAAGCATATCACCCAATGCCGTATTTGCCAACGTTATGGCCATGGTTCAAAGTTCTGTAACATGGACCAAAAATGCCTGATTTGTGGAGACCCTTCCCACAAAGAGGACACATGCCCTGTGAAAGAGAGTAAAAATTTTCGCTGTGCGAATTGTAACGGCAACCATATGTCAAATTTTTATCAATGCCCAGTCCGTTTAGCGATTGTTAAGGCAATGCAAGGTCAACAAAATTCAATTTCCCAATCAAAACAAGCTTCAAAACAAAATTCTCCAAGTATACCAGTGACGCATAGTTTACCTACTCCTTTGCATACCCGTTTAACATATGCACAGGTTACAGGTAGTTACCGCTAATATGGGTAAGCAAAACACGCTAGAAAATAGTTGTGCACCTATTACCCCAGCTAATATTACTACCGAAAATATTTTTTCTAATGACAACTGTCTGGGGCCTATTACGGCAGGTAAACTTTCATTTCTTCAACAAGCAATGTTTGATCTTATGAACGCCATGTTGCAGGCAAAATCAATGTTTGAAGCCATCCAAATAGGTGCAAATTTTACAATTAAAATTGTTTCTAATTTGAAATTTAGCAATGATTTTAAATAAACCAATCAAAATTTTAAATTGGAATGCTCGCTCATTGAAGGCCAATGAGAATGAGCTTTTTAATTTTTTAACAGTAAATAATGTGCATATTGCAATTATTACTGAAACATTTTTGAAACCTAACATTAAATTAAAATATGATCCCAATTACGTGGTTCATAGATATGATAGGATTCAGGGTTCCGGCGGTGGAGTTGCAATTATTATTCATCGCCGAATCAAACATCGTGCTCTTCCCCATCTTGAGACGAAAGTTATCGAAACTTTGGGAATAGAAGTTCAAACTGAACTTGGGATTTTATTTATTGCCGCAGCATATGTACCATTTCAATGCACACGCGAGCACAAAAATTATTTTAAAGGTGATTTACAAAAACTTACCAGAAATCGTTCGAAATTTTTTATAATCGGCGATTTTAATGCTAAACATCGATCATGGAATAATTCTCAAAGTAATTCCAATGGAAAAAAATTTATTCAATGATTGTTCTTCAGGATACTATTCTATTTTGTCTCCGAATAGTCCTACATGCTTTTCTTCTGTAAGAAACCCTTCAACAATTGATTTGGTGCTAACAGATCAAAGTCACGTATGTAGTGATTTGATCACACATGCTGACTTTGATTCTGACCATCTTCCAATAACTTTTTCTTTATCACATGAATCAGTTTTAAACCCTATGAGCTCTGTTTTTAATTATAACAGGGCTAATTGGGAAAGATACAAAACTCATATTGAGAGAAATTTCAATAATGAGCTTGATTTGCAAAACGAAGTGAATATTGATTCCGCTTTGGAAGCATTAAAATGTGCAATTGTTGATGCCAGGAATTATTCTGTTTCAAAGGCTCAAGTGAAATTTGATTCATTCAGTGTAGGAAAATTTTATTCACCAATAATTGACGAAAATCTTCAACTTCTAATTCGTTTGAAAAATGTCCGCAGACGTCAATATCAACATTCTTGTGACCCTGTTTTTAAAACTATTTATAAAGATATACAGAAAGAGATTAAACATAGATTTACTCTTCTGAGAAATCAAAATTTTGAGACTAAAGTTGAAAAATTGGAACCATATTCAAAACCCTTTTGGAAGCTGTCGAAGATTGTTAAGAAACCTTCAAAGTCTATTCCAGTTTTAAAAGATGGTGAACGTTTTCTTGTATCCAATGAACAAAAGGCTCAAAGACTTGCTCAGCAGTTTGAGAGTGTTCATAACTCAAATTTGAATTTTGTGAATCCAATTGAAAATGCAGTCACACGTCAATTGGCTTTAATTTCCTCCCAGATTTTTTTACCTGCAGAAATAATTGAAACTAACTTGAATGAGATTAAATCAATTATTAAAAATTTCGAAAATATGAAAGCACCTGGTGACGATGGAATCTTTAATATACTAATCAAACATCTCCCTGAGAGCACAATGGAATTTTTAGTGAAAATTTTCAATTGCTGCTTCAAAATTGCATATTTTCCCAAATTATGGAAAAATGCAAAAATTACTCCAATTTTAAAGCCGGATAAGAATCCAGCTGAAGTTTCAAGTTACAGACCAGTCAGTTTGCTTTCTTTAATAAGTAAACTGTTTGAGAGAATTATTCTTAACAGAATGATGTCACACATCAACGAAAATTCAATTTTTGCAAATGAACAGTTTGGATTTCGCCATGGGCATTCCACAACTCATCAATTGCTCAGAGTTACTAATATGATACGAGCTAACAAATCTGAAGGTTATTCCACTGGAGCTGCTCTTTTAGACATAGAAGAAGCATTCGACAGTGTTTGGCATAAAGGTTTGATTGCGAAATTGCAAACTTTTAATTTTCCAATTTTCCTAATCAAAATTTTGAAAAATTATCTTACTGATCGAACTCTGCAGGTTGTTTCTCAGAATTCAAGCTCTGATAGATTTCCTGCCAGAGCAGGTGTGCCTCAAGGTTCTGTCTTGGGCCCAGTCCTGTATAACATATTCACTTCAGATCTTCCTGATTTGCCTCCAGGATGCACAAAGTCATTGTTCTGCGATGACACAAGCATTTCCGTAAAAGGAGAAAGCCTTCGTGTCAAATGCAGTCGATTGCAGAAAAGTTTAGATATTTTTTCTTCCTACTTGCAAAAGTGGAAAATCTCTCCCAATGCTTCTAAAACTCAAAAGATAATATTTCCTCATAAGCCTAGGGCTTCTTTCCTCAAGTCAAACAATAATCACGTTGTCAAGATGAATGGGGTTATCTTAAGTTGGTCTGACAAGGTTAAGTACTTGGGACTAATTTACGATAAAAAACTTATTTTCAAAGAGCACATTGAGAGTATACAAGCCAAGTGCATCAAATATACGAGATGTTTATATCCTCTTATTAACAGAAATTCTAAACTTTGTTTAAAGAACAAACTTTTGATTTACAAACAAATTTTTAGACCAGCAATGCTTTATGCTGTACCGATCTGGTCAAGTTGCTGTTCAACAAGGAAGAAAACGCTCCAAAGGATTCAGAATAAAATTCTGAAAATGATTTTGAAGCGTCCTCCTTGGTTTGGTACACTCGAATTACATAGACTTACTGGTGTTGAACCATTAGAAGCTATGTCAAATAAAATTATTATCAATTTTCGACAAAAATCGTTGCAATCCTCAATTGCTACGATAAGCTCTCTTTATAGCCAATAAGTTAGCATTTAAGTTAGTTGTAAGTTTACTTTCCTTTCTTGACAAGTAGGTTTAAATCCCTACGAATGATAAGTCCTAATTGCGAAAGCAAACAAATCCTAACAAATAAAATTACAAATTACTAACAGTGTTGAGAAGTCACCATTTGTGATTGGACACACATACTCATTATTTACTAATATTTATCATAAATACTTAAGCTACTAACAAATCCCCCTATTAAAAAAAAAACAGAATTTAGTCGCCACAGTACTAGTAACGTGGAACCGAAGGCAGCATGAATAAAACCAGTACAGTAAAACTTGAAAGCAAAATGGTCTTTTTTATTTTCTTGCTTTGCAATTGAGCTTTCATATCGATATCGCAAATCCATCGATTATTTTTGCGAAAGCTGGAAAGTTTCAGGATATCGAATTCACTATGTTTTTGCTAAAACATGAATAAATCTTTAAGTTCCTAAAACGCATGAAAGCCAACAGCAGAATATTCTCAAGGCAAATTCGGTTGTTTAAGCAACATATGAAATCACAATAAAAAATATTAAGTTATCATAAACATTTTGTATTATTTTTTTCCAATCGATAAAAGTCTGTACAGCCTCCTCCCCCACCTCTATCTTAGACCCACACACTCACACAGACATTGTTTATTACATTGTTGTCTTCATAACGGGCAAAAATAATTTTATTCAAGTTTTACCCGATGGAATAATTTCAAACTACTTTCATTTAAAAGCTTAGACCCTAAACTAACTTTTGGTGAAGAGAAACCCGAAGTGCATTGAAGTTGCATAATATTCCGATTCTGACACGGGCGGGGTGTCAAACCACCAAAGAAAGATTTTTTGCTTCTTAATACCTCCACTTGTCAAGTTTGGTTTCAATTGCTTGATTAGTTCTTGAGTTCTTGAGAAATTTGTGTTTCATTTGTATGAGAACCTTCCCTTTCAGAAGAGACAAGGTTCCCAAACTAGCAGAAGAACTTTCTCCGGCCCCAAAAACCATTAGTTACAACCTGTGGCGTAGCTACGGTTTGGTGGGCCTGGTGCGGTAACAAAAACGTGGGCCCCCAATGAAAATGACTGGGCAGTTTTTTCTACCATAAAAGGAATTGAGACAAACAAAAAACTTAGATTTTTCTACTTATTTATTCCGTTGTCCGCAAAATCAATAATTGAGCACTTTCCGAGCCGTTTGGTTGGCAAAATCAGAAATTACAGATTCAAAATCAATGGAATCAGTGATTTCACGTTCGATTGATAAAATGGCAAGGTTTGTTAATCTCAAGTTTCTCATCGTTGACCTCAAATAGCTCTTGATCAACTTTAACTTAGAGAAACTTGATCAACTTTAACTTAGAGCCAACTTTTTTTGGCGGCATATAGTCTCGCGTGAACGCAGATTATTTACTTTACAGATATACAGCGTTTTCCATACTTGGAAAAAGCACCGCTCCGAGCCGCTCGGTGACATCGCCAAATTATAGACACCAAGCACCACGAGCGTATTATCGTCTTATGTGACATTCGTATCAAGCACCAGCTCGGCGCAAGAGCTAAAAAAGCTACGAATGCAGTGCGATAATCTTGTGTTCTTCATCTGGAGGCACGTTGAGCGTTTTTTTCTTTTCCGTTTTGTTTTGATCCGTGAAGAGATATTTGCTGTGTGATGCTTTTCTTAATTTGTTGCGCACCAAGCTGAAGACCGAGGCACCTAGCCCGAGTGCGTGTGGGTTATGGAGCTAGAGCTACAATCAAGCTCTGCTTGAGATGCTGTGCGTACTTTACCAAGTTTGATTAGGAATTTTGTAATATTTTTTTTTATTATTATAAACTCGTTTTTTTTTAATAAAGATTGATGATTATGCTTCCTAAAACGACAAAAAGTATCAAAATAGTGTCTTGATTATATTCCACTGTATTTTCTGGCTGAAGGCTCAAACATATGAAGCAATTTAAACCTCATATTACAGGGAATATTTACCGAAACGCATGCTTTCTTCAAACGAAACAAACAAATCCAGGTAATTGCAACTATTGCGAAAATTGTAAAAAATTTCACGGCATGTTCTTTTAAAACTATTAAACAGAGCATTATTTTGCTGCTTCATTACATTTAATTTCATTTCATTGAATTCATGACATTTAATTTCAAAAACAACACAAATATAAATCACCCGCACACGTCGTCAGCGCTCACCCTCTGCACTAGCCGTTACGTGTAATATAAACAGCAGAGATAAGGGGCCATCTCCATACCACGTGGACAGATTTTGTATGATTTTGACCCCCCCCCCCCTCCCCATCCGTGGACAACTGCCCACATAAATTCTAAAAAAATTGTATGGACCGTGGACATTAGCCAACCCCCCCCCCCCCCAAAGCTGTTCACGTGGTATGTGGATGGCCCCTAAGCAGAGCACAAGAAGACGGAGTACCATGAAGCAAAAAAGCAAGCAAAATGATTCGGGGCTGCACCGTGCGCTCTATGTAACTTTAGAAAAACACCAACGAAGAGATATCCGCTCTGTGGTGGTATTCTTCATTCTTCGCGTGTCGAATCATCGACCAAAGCACCCAGCTCAAGTGCGTGAAACCTAGCAAGCAAGAGCTCAATTTTTGTTCTGCGTCTAGTGCGGTGCGTGCTTTACCAAGTCTGGTTTTCAGCATTGCAAAAATCGCTCCTTCGTTGCGTGTTTCCACGTTGCATCGAATGTTTTTTGCGATCGCAAAACATTCAACTTCGGCGTCAGTCGAATCACGAATCATGGTAAAAATGAACATCGGTTTTCACGTATGCTTTGCCCGAGTGGATCACGAGAGCAGGGTAGCGAGCACAGATACATGAGGTTAAGTTCAGATGGGCATGTTGACCGGTTCGGTGTTCGCAAGATTTTGGGGCCCCTTGAGTGGTAGGCCTGGTGCGGACCGCACCAATCGCACCCCCCCTAGCTACGCTACTGGTTACAACTTTTCACGCCGATCCGCTGATCCGTTCTTGAGTTAAATCTTGACATACGGACAGCGAGTTATTTTTATTTATACAATAACTAGCTGATACCCTACCTGCATTGCTACGTCTCTTAGTTTACGGCGACAACCATGTATCTCTTGAATGTGCCATAATTTCAAACAAATGCTAACCTTACCATGTTACATTTATGGAGCTATATGTATTCTGCCCAAAACCCTTCCTTCCTAGGTCATATTTTTAGAAAAGTTCTAACGGGTGACAACTACAAAATTTTAATTTTCTAGGAGCTCTCTTATTCCACAACAAACACTCCCAGAGAGAAATGAGGATATGTATATAAAAGCTCTCTCTCTCTCTCTCTCTCTCTCTCTCTCTCTCTCCTTGTTCGGACTCAGTTGAAAACGCGAAACCGTTCCTGAATCGGCCTTACTGAGGCATATTAAAGCTAAAATTTATTCAGAAAATTGTACATTTAGCTTTTAAGTTTCATCTTATAATTCTAGTTTAAATCACCTACGATTTTAGTTCCGTTATTCCTTCTTTGCAGATAAAAGCCTTTTACACCTTTGGCATCAACTTAGCGACAAATACTGTTAATCCTATTTTAAGTTTAGTTTTAGAAATTACAAGTAATATGTTTCAGTTTTTTTTACTCATCTGCTATGGGCTGTACTTTAACGTTAATTTTAACTTTTCTGTCGCTTTTAATCTTTTAATCTCTCGACCAAGCACAATGTATCGCAGTTTTGTTAAAAATATTGAACTCTTTCTAATTTTCTTATGCTTCTAACTCTAGCTTTAACTTCCTCCTAAACTTTTATTTTCGCCTGTACTTTCTGATATTGACGTGGCTGCTTGGGAACGCACTTTCTGGCTGTTGTGCTCCCAACACTCCTCTTTATGCCAGTATTCTTTGTTTTGTTTATGCATGCCTAGTTCTGTTCAAAATGGCGTCGAAACAAGAAGCAATTCGCAAGCGCGTTTAACAGTTCGCTATGAGCTGCACAACAATTTTAGCAAAAAGTTCACGGTAAACCATTTTGAAAACGAGAATCTTCCGGTTTCTATTATGTATGTTTTCCTTCAAACCTGAACTATAAATCGGTCCAATCGGCCAGAAAAGGACTTTTTACTTTTTGTCTGAATCAAAGGTCAACGAATTGCTAACATATTACTGATTGAAGAAACATATTACTGATTGAAGAAAGCTTCATCGGAAGGCCGGTGACGGACCGTTCTCAAATATTCAACATTTTGTAAGTTTATATAAAATGTATCTTCATGAGAAAAAAATCAGTTTTCTTTTTCATCCACCTTTTTTGACAGCAAAACAAGTAGACAGCAAACAAGACAGTAGAAAAAAATTCCAAATTTTCAGTTGCTTTTTCAACTCTATCAAAACACTACATTCAAGAATTCGGGTGTAATTGTTTTGGCAAGGAATAGCCTAAGAATTTTAATCCTGCTTGATTAAAAAAGAACTCGTGCAAACGAACTAAATAAAAACAAATTGAAATCGGTTATTTCGACTAGAAATGATTTAAGAAGTGTTTTTGTTTTACAAACAAAAGCGGTATCTATCTATTTTAATAACTATCTAAATCCTATTCTGATAAGCTCTGTTATGTAGGGGCCCAAGTCGTCAAACAGAAAACTATCTCATGGACTTTTAATGTTAGGTGCAAAACAATTATTTCTGTATTTTTTTGGAATAAACTTCGAAAGTAGTTTTAAAAATGAGCAAAATCAATAGTAGGTAAAGGTGCCGCCACACGGACGCTAATTCCCTTAGTTTCTAAGTCATAGTTGATTGTAAAAAGCATTTTTTTTTTCATCATAACGTGGGATTGTACTGTCAAAAGCTATAGCATAGAGACCCTGAACTACTCCGTCATGCCCGAATAGTTCATAGCCTACTATTCAGTGATGAAAAAATGCTTTTTGCAATCAACTATGACTTAGAAACTAAGGGAATTAGTGTTCGTGTGGCGGTACCTTAACAGTAGAAGTCCAATTTATCTTTATTTTAATGCGGTATTTGTCTCGTAATGAAAAAATTAGAAAGCTGTTTGTTACATTGCTTGCATGATTGCATTCGAGAATTATCGCAAGGAATAAGTTTAAAGTAAACTTCTCCTTTTCAAATTTTTCTTAAACGATAGTCGATAAGATTACGTTGGATTATCTGACTCATCTGGTTCAATACATTTATATAAAAAAAATCACTAATCATTTTAGGTTGTTTATCAGAAACCGGAAGTCACTATCTTGGATTTCAAAAAGGCGTCTGGAGTCAATTCCTGTGGTCAAGGTATTATTTTGATACCAAAACTAACCATATTGAGTAATATTCGGTCATTTTCGGAAACCGGAAGTCACCATTCTGGGTATCATATCCATTCCGGAATGAAAAGTTTTGGCTGTTTTCCAGCAAACGGAAGTTGCCACTTCAGATATCAAATTGGCATCTGTGCACAGTGTTTTATTTTGCCGTTTTCGTGCGATTAATTGAATAGAGTTTCAAATATTGATTATAGCCATAATGTATGTTCAGAGAAGTTTCAAGTTATTCAAAAATACATCTTTAGATGAAAGAAGATGAGTGATCAATCCTCCTAAAAGTGTGATAGAAAATTTACATTTTTATCAGATTGAGATAGACGCATGGTGTCTTCGGCAAAATTTTAGGTGATCTCAAAACAATAACCTTGCCGAAGACACCATGCGTCTAACTCAATCTGATAAAAATGTTAATTTTCTATCTCACTCTTAGGTGGATTGATCACTCATCTTCCTTCATCTAAAGATGTATTTTTGAATATCTTAAAACTTCTCCGAACATATATTATGGCTATAATCAACATTTGAAACGCTATTCAATTAATCGCACGAAAACGGCAAAATAAAACACTGTGCTGTGGTCGAATTTTAGCTTCTGTTCCTCATCACTATCACGGAAATACCCATATTGAGTGGTATTTGGTAATTTCCGGAAGCCGGGAAATCATCATTTTAAGTTTGAAAATAGCTGGATTTCTGGGTGTTTCCCATAACCAGAAGATAACTTTTCGAACTTCAAAATGGCGTCTGTGGAAGATGTGCTTCATCCCGATTACACAAATGCCCACTTTGGGTATATTTGGCTGTTTTCTGAGATTCGGAATTCGCCATTGTGGATTTATTTCAAAATGGCGATTTAAGTCATTGCCCGGACTATGTGCATCATTCTCATTCCGGTAATATCCACATGGGATGCTATTTTGCAGTTTTTTGGCTGCAGCCTTGGTAAATTTGACAGGGGATATTGTGTATTATTTAAGACTGGTATGAGTTGTACGGATAGGATTAATCTGGCTTCCTCAATCTTTTTAAAGATATTATACGACAATCTGTTTAAATTGCCCGACGTTTCGGCCGTTTTTGGTGGCCTTTTTCAAGGGAAGCTGTATTTGATAGTGAAAATGTTTAGGGGCATAGTACAATACAATGTCATGCAAAAGTCACTCACTTCAATTATGTCGTACTTGTCTGGATGGTTATTTACCAACGGTAAGAAGTCATGTAGTTCTGTCGTGTTGTCTAATGTTCGGCGACGATATATATATATATATATATATATATATATATATATATATATATATATATATATATATATATATATATATATATATATATATATATATATATATATATATATATATATATATATATATATATATATATATATATATATATATATATATATATATATATATATATATATATATATATATATTTGGTGGGTTCTTCGTTTGAAAACTGCTCACTTTGGTCACTGGTCACTGGAAAATCGGTCTTGCGCTTCATATGACGTTCGGTTCAAAATGGTGTTTGAGTTTGATTAATGCGGGAACGGTGGATGTTGTTTGTGAGTGTGTGTAAGATCCCAGCATAAGCGGTATTGATGCCATCAATATCCGTTCGATGGTTGACAGTGTTTTCAGTATTGGCAATGTGACACATTTCTAACATCGGCAATGTCCAAGCATGTCTACTCTTATCCAATATTTTCACCTCTGTAAGATCGAACATGTGTTTGTTTGTGACAATGTGTTCCATCATGGCTGTCTTACCCCTGAGCTGGATCATCGATTCATCATGACTGTTAGCACCATCCTCCGTCAACCAGTTGTATTGGTTGATGTTGGATTGGTGTCCATATATCGTGGTCTTTAATTGGTTGCGTGTCATTCCAATGTAGCACATTTGACAGTCGTTGCACGGCAAACAGTAAATAATGCTGGACTGCAGCAAGGGTTCTATTGAATCTTTCATGGTTTCGATGATGTTAGATATGTTCTAACGGGTTTTTGTGTTATGTTCAGGTGCGGATAATCGGATTGGAGGTGTTTGGTTAAACAGATTGTATAATATTTTTAAAAAGACCGAGAAAGCCAGATTAATCTTATCCGTTTTGACAGCTGATTTAAATTTTTTCCTGTACACCTCTTTGGAAGCGGATTTATAGCCCTTCTGCAAACTAAGACCAAGACATGAAATAAATACCCCGTATTACAAAACTCGTATCTGGAAGACAGTCAAGAACTTCGAAGTTTTTTGTTCTTGGTAAAAAGGGTCGCGAAACCAAATAGGTTGGAAACCACTGATGAGAATCAACATACGCACTGTCAAGATAGTAAAAAATTCTGAATATTAATCAAGGCTACATCATTGGATTTCTCTTTAAAAAATCCACAATTTTATTTATTAACAAACAAAATAAGTCACTCGTAGTACGCAGTTTGAACTTATTCAACCTGCAGCAGTATTTCGAATACATGCACGAATAGCAGAAATGCACGTTCGCCAACACAACGGAGTCCGACTGATGAAGGGCTGGTTTTGGGTTGTTGAACTTATTTCACGGTAAATTAGCATACATTGTTATTGGCAAATTGATAAGTGCCTTCTTTGGCTCGCTGCGTTTCAGAATGAACTGCAACCCGGGGAAAAAAAGAAAAATCAATCAGCACGTACAGATGGAGTTCGTAAATTGGATTTTCTTGTTGAAAATTAAGTGAAACGGATGGTGTGCGAGCATTTTATTTTCGTTAAGAAGGTTTTTTTTTCTGTCGCGGTATAGTTTGATTAGTAGCAGATGCGAACCCTGCAGAGAAGGAGAAGAAAATTGCTAAAATAGGACATGCAATGTCGTACATTTCTAATTCAAATTTTTCTACTAAGTTTATAATTTATTTCTAAAATGATCCACTATAGATTTCTCAGTAGTGCAGTATCATACTTCAAATATTTTATTGAAAAGATATGATATAAAGCTATTATTTCACACGTTTCTTTTAGTCCATGGAAAAACTTGACCTTTTTTTGACAATGTGATTGAAAAAGTTGGTCTAGCTATTTTTGAGAAAAGTGAGTGTGATTGGCGAGCGTTAAATACACATACACGCACATAAGGAAAAAAGGACAAAAAATTAAATAATACTAACAGAAGCTGCGGTATAAGCATAGACGCTACACCGAGTTTGGTTTATTGATATAGAATGATGCGACTTACTCCGTATACGAGTTCGCAACGAGAATACTCGCCTCGCTGGGCGACTCTCACAGAAAGTGCTATTAAGTAAATGAACAAAATATGAATATCATTTAGTAACGAAGGAGCTAGCCCTCCGGTTTCGTTGCAAACTTTTCGAGAGGGAAAATAAATTGACAAAGGAACTGTAAGAATATGTTGTGTAAGTATAGATGTACGCATGTTGCTTGCTTGCTGCCAAAGTAACAACGGAGATACAAGACCAGTGCTTCACTTGTTTGTTCCAATAAGATAAGAAAATCTGCAGCGATTAGCTGCATGAAATATGAAAATACGTTTTTTTTATTTGTGTTTCGCTGGCTCGTATTAAAGTTAACGCATTGTTGCGAAGCATGTTTTTGCTATGTTTTTATTCAGACCAAGTGAACTAAGTAATAATAAATCCTGGGAATCAATGTACCTAAGTTTAAAACTCGTCCCGAAAACAACTCGTGCAGAAAAAAGAAACTGATGGTTGCTAGGCCTACTACTGGAATTCAAAACATAAATAACATTCACCAAAGTAGTGCCCGACCTCTGAAAGGGTGTAATGACGAACTTTCCTATAGTATATTGTGAGTCATTCTTCACGCAGAAAGAATTACGGTTGAAATAACTCACGTACGCTTTTTCGTCAGACGCATGATGAAGAACCAGGAAATTCCTTTTCGTAGCATACTTTTCTACACCCTCATGCCGACAGCCCAATATCGATATCAGCAAACGAAGAAAATGATCTTTCACTTTTTTCCCTTCGTAAAATAGGTAGCTATAACATACAAGCAGAAAATATTTTCCCCATCGGAAACCAATCCTGGCAGTCCCGCTTATCGTAATGTGGTAGAATTCGCTTTCCGATAACTTACAACGATAGTTTTAGGAGCAGCACGCGTTCCTTTCCTTCTGATAGCTATGGTAAAGAACACAGAGTAATTTTTTTTCCAAAATCGAGTAAGTATGCATAGTGTTGGAAACAGTGCGAATTTGAAGAAGTCGAAAATTATAATATCAACCCTATATTATAAATCCATTTTAAATATCAGGTCAACAAAACATCTAAGTCCAAATTGCTGGTGATATTTTAAAAACCTAAGTACAGCTTGCAAAAATGTAAATTTATCGTTTTACAAAGCTTTAAATTTATCTTAAAGGCTGAAAATAAGATGATAACTATAATTCTGATAAGACATACCTGTCCTCCTACGTTTAACAAAACATCCACCCTTTTGTTCCACCTTTATTATTGAATCGATTTCTGCTCTGCCGTGACTGAAAATACCGCTAAACTATATGAAGTAAAAAGTGCTTGAAAATGATAAATCATCTACTTGAACTTTGAAACAAATTGGCTAAAAAAATAAATCTATTGTAAATTGAATCGAAAAAATGTAAATGTGTAAATAAAATCATTAGGATATAAAGTTCTATTATCTAGTGAAAAGATTTTCAATTATGCTTCACTCTTACGGTAATTCTTTTTAAATTGTGGTATCAAGAGTCATACACACTTTATTCCTTAGTTGCATTTCAAATGCATTGATTATTATTTGAAAATTATTTTTCCGCAAACTATGCGAAAATTTAAGTCTGCAAATTAGAGAAATTACCTGTATTGTTCTAGCGCAGATGACGTGCATTAATTACCAAGTCGAAGCACACCACATTACGATGGATTTGGCACTCGAAGAGCAATTAACGACATGCCTAACGGGAAAACACAACGAGAACATGGCCAAAATGTATCCGTAAACCGCATCAATCTTTCCAATTAAAATTTTATCACCCATCGAAACCGTATAGAATCCGAAATCGATTCGCTCCCGATGACCACATTTCTCCTTCCCCACTGTTTTCACAGTGTACAATATGTGTTATAATTGATCCTAATAAATCCGCGCTCTTTGCGTCGATACACAGCGGCTAGGTTTCCCCCCAGCCACAACAACATTAGCCAATCAGTTCGACTGCTCCTGCAGACGTGAGAGGGTGGACACTAGTGATGCCAATTCGTGTTATAATCATGCTTCATCTAATTTGCACGTCATAAATTTTAAATTTATTCTCCCGATTCTTTTTACTCGCGACCAATCATTAGTTTATTCATTCGTAACGGCTATGTTTTTGTTGCTGTTGATGTTGGCGCTCGATACTGGGATGTTTTAAGCAAAAACACACTGGGATAACGTACGGTTCTTTAGTAGAGTTATTTATGAAAATAAATTGTAAAATTATGATGATGATCATGAGGCGACTTGTTTTATCTGATAACTTCCTATAATAAAAATTACACCCAATTCAAATTCAGAAGCAATCTTGTGACTGAATAGTAATAATCCAACAAAGAGATCTGTAGCCATTTTGATATTCATTTGTTGAAATTATTTTCGTTCTACTCCCAGTGTGCAGTAGTTCTGCTAAAGAGCTACAACTCATGCAGCGAGCTTCGCTGGCATAGGAATTAGCTGCCAACGCCTGGCACCGACGGCAGATAGGCAGGGCAAAGTTGGCAGAGATCGGTCAAATGGATTCGAAAAGTATTAGTTTGTTTCTAGCTTGCATTAGTCATCGTTGATGGGCTGCTGCCAGTACGATAGCTGCACAATGCGCTCAAATTAGCACCACTCGGTGCTCGCGTGTGAGTGTATATAAATATCCAATCAATCAATTATTCTATTATATGATCATTATTGTTATTATTAATGAGTATTATTTGCATTTGAAATAAATTCATTCGAAAGATTAGATTGAGAGCTGTCTGATTCCAACTAAGTGGTTGAACTGTACCAGTAACTGATGTTTTACTCGATTTTGGTCTAAATCTTACCCGTATCAGTTTAATTAGATTTTTTCCGTCCGATAAAAAAACAACACACATTTGCACCAGTTAATGGAGACCAGGAGTTTGCCACATTCCGGCAACATTAAATCAAATCTAATGCACTAATCTGTTTTGATTAACTTCTCTAATCCTCATCCCTTCGGAATCGGAAAAACAAATCGAGAGCTTTTCTTATATATTCAGTAAAGTTTTGTTCGCTCACCAACATAGTTTTTTCCTGCACGAAGTTTGAATTACTTTTTCATACTGCGCAGGATTCCTATTGTATGGAATTTGGCTATCGGTGTGATCTTCACTTCCAATCGCAATAGATCAGGAACAAGAAAGCCAACCCGAGCTGGTTATCAGAGAGTTCGAACATGTCAAATGCCAATTTTATCTTTATTGGTGTTTTGGTTCCTTGCTAATGTCGTTTCTGAAATTCTATTTTCTTTTCTTGCGGTTTGATTATGTTGATTACTGTAGCCATGTTACTTACATACCGGTACTATATTAAACAAAGGTGATAAGGACAGCTTTTTTGACGCAGCCACTCGCTTCAAGCAAGACAGACGCTGTTTCAGTGCTGTAGGTACATTGTAAAGTACCAACAATACTGAAAGTTATTTCGCTTCGAAGTGTAAATAATGTATAACTATCTTATATTTACTGATTTGAAACAAATCAATGAAATTTTACTCAGTTGTTTTTTTTTTTCAATTCAGGTGGAGGGGAAATTTTTAACCAACCTCAGGGAGTGTAGGGTTGGTTTGAATCAGTGACCGGACCCACTAAAACCCCTCCTGTCGCCAGCCCCTCCCCGGGACGACCACTAAGTATTGCTTCGGGGAGCGGCTTTTATGCTTTGAGCATAAAACACAGGATCTGTGTCAGGTGGAAGTTAACTTCTCCATGGCGTCTCCCGACCCACCCGGATACCATAAGGAATAAGTCGGCTCGTCCATCGTGGAGTTGGACCATTCCTGCTGCCATCTGATCATCGATAGTGATCTTCTGGTACCTCGTATGCCCCTTGTTTCACGTTGGTCTAAGCATTCTACGTCCTCCCTAATGGCTATGCTGATAGGCATCATGCCGGGCAGGACGCCGATTGCGTCGTATGACACTGTACGGAACGCACTCGCAACCCTCAGGCACATGAGCCTGTAGGTACTTTCCAGTTTGCCACGATAACTGTTAGTTAGCCTCCATACCTAAGTATGGACGAAACCACGCTGCAAGAAGTTTACGGTTGCTGCCATTCACCGCTGAGCTATTCGACATCATTCATTCACGATAGTGCTGCAATAGCCGTTGAAGCCCTCTTGCAAGCATAGTTGACGTGACTCTTATATGTGAGCTTATCGTCAACCATAACCCCCAAGAGCTTCAACGATCGCTTTGAGGTGATGGTGCAGTCTCCGATTCTGACCACCGCCTGTTGCTCTGATTTGCGGTTATTCACAACCGCGACCTCCGTCTTTTGGTGCGCTGCAAAGCCGACAATCACAACTCCTACAGGGAACTTGAGTTTCAACACCCCGTCATACATGACATTCCACAACATCAGTGGTCGCACATTCATTATGTTTCCTCGACAATCGCCACACGTCGACCCGTGGTGGCATGCAGCTCTGCCAGTTGTGTAACTTACTGGAAACGTCATATGTTTTATTTCTTTTCTTTTATTTCCGGTGTGATGAGTTAAATTAAAATTACAGTTGCAGGCTATGATACAAAATTAGCAAGAGATTATGCTAACTTAACATACGTTTTCTTCTACTAATGGATCTATGATCTAGAATATGCAACATGGGTACATAATTTAAAAACGTAAAACGTATTGCTCACCTCAAATTGTATAAATAAAAGTATTTCTGAATTTGACGACCAAAAATAGCTGGCTATAAAAAGTTCTTGCCAATTCTAAACCTAAACCACCTCAAAGTGTGTACTAAAGCAAGTTAGCTCATTCATACATGCACAATTTTTACTTCTTGCTTTAGAAGCAAGAAAATAATCCCTCTTTTGTAACAAATTTGCTACTTTAAAAGCAATAACATTTATCTACAGTCGCATGCTGTCTAGACTGAAACACGGTTAGATGGGAAAAAGGGATGATGTTGTTTTCTCGTTCCAATGGACTTTTCATGCTTGTCATGGATTTTCATTTCTTATTCATTTCTACTATCAGAATGTAAGAGGGCTACGCACGAAAATTGACGAGCTGTTTGTTGCCGCTTCGGATGCTGAATATGACGTAATCGTTTTTACCGAAACCTGGCTGAACGATCAAATTTGTTCTCCTCAGCTTCTTGGACCAAAGTACACAGTGTACCGAAACGACCGCGACTTAGCATGCACAGGTAAATCTCGCGGCGGCGGTGTCCTTATTGCCGTATCTAACAGGTTACAGTCTAGGCAACGATCGAGTTTAAGATCTGATTTAGAACAGTTATGGGTAGACGTCCGCATTCATGGTGCTAGTATATGTGTAGGTGTTGTATATATCCCGCCTGATATCGCCGATAACACGTCTGTCATTCAGAACCATATCGACTCGGCGCTTGAAATTTTGAATTCACTGGAATCGCGCACTACTCACTTGCTTTTCGGGGACTACAACCAGCCTGGCCTTGCTTGGAAAGCCAGCCGCTCTGGTCGCGTTTTTGCTGATCCTTCTGATTCGAGTCTTAATAGTGCAAATATTGCGCTGTTGGACGGAATGTCTTTTCTCAACATGACTCAATTAAGCGCAGTAAAAAACGGGCGTAATCGGACTCTTGACCTCGTATTCGTCAATGACAAATCCGTACTCAACTGTGCCATTGCCGAAGCATGTGACTCGTTAGTTGGTATCGACCCTCATCATCCACCGCTGTCTGTCTCATTAGCCTGCCCTCAGCTGATTCGCTTTGAAGAATTGCCTGAAATAAGGCAACTCAGCTTTAGTAAAAGCGATTTCGCAGGACTTCAAAGGGCTTTACTCGCAATCAACTGGGAAAATTTGTTGAACCGCGCAACTGACGTAGACAGTGTTGTAGAGATATTCACGCACACAATGAACCAGCAATTCACCAACTTCGTTCCGTCGTTTCACCCACGGCCGAAACCTGTATGGTCCAATCGACGGCTTCGAGAGTTAAAACGACAAAGGGCAGCTGCACTTCGTAACTACGTCAGACGACGTAACGCAATGACTAAGTTGTCGTTCACCACTGCGAGTAGACATTACAAAACTTACAATCGCTTTCTCTACGCTCAACACGTGCTACGTACCCAATCACAGCTCAAACGAAATCCAAAACGCTTTTGGTCATTTGTAAACAGTAAGCGGAAAGGAAGTGGACTTCCTTCCAGCATGTTTCTTGGAAATGACAGTGCTGACACGCCTGATGGTATTGGTTCTTTATTTCGGAAACATTTCTCGAGCATATTTAATTCCTCTTCTGCAAATACAGCTCAAATACAGAGTGCCCTCCGCGACGTTCCTCACAACGTTGTAAACCTTAGTAATATTTGCTTCTCAGATGAGGATGTTCTCAAGGCCACAGAGAAGCTATTATTTTAAAAAGATGTGCCATCGCGCTTTGTGTTCCGCTAAGAATAATTTTTAATAAATCGCTATCACTAGGGGTTTTTCCTGATTGCTGGAAGAAGTCAGCTATGTTTCCAGTTTATAAAAAAAGGCAACAAACACGATATAGTGAACTACAGGGGAATAACTTCGCTATCGGCTGGATCGAAATTATTCGAAATTCTTGTCGGCAACGTTTTATCTCGTGAATTTAGGCCATATATGTCGACGGCCCAACATGGTTTTTACCCAGGTAGATCAACTACGACTAATTTACTTGAGTTTTCATCGCATTGTATAAAAAACATAGAGAAGGGGCTGCAAGTGGATACCATCTATACAGATCTGAAAGCAGCGTTCGACCGTGTTGATCACAATATTCTGTTGGCTAAAATTGAACGTCTTGGTGCATCACATCACTTCACTAAGTGGTTAAAATCGTACCTTGTAGACCGAACACTATTTATTAAACTAGGCAACACAGAGTCAGATAGCTTCGTTAACCTGTCGGGTGTTCCTCAAGGAAGCAATCTCGGACCACTGCTTTTTAACCTTTTTTTCAATGATGTTTGTTTCGTCATCCCACCTGGCAGTAAACTCATCTATGCTGATGATTTAAAACTATTTCGCATCATTCACTCCACAGCGGACTGCAAAGAATTACAACGGTACCTCGATGAATTCTCTAATTGGTGTACCCGTAATTTGCTGATAATAAGTGTTTCCATATGCTCCGTAATTTCATTCACACGAAAATTGGAGCCATTACCTTGGAATTATAATATATCTGGAGAAACTCTTGAGAGAGTGTCTGTGATAAAAGATTTGGGCGTACTGCTTGACTCACAGCTTTTCTTCAAGCATCACTATTCTCATATCATTGTACAAGCGAACAAAAACCTCGGCTTTATGATGAGAATTGCCAAAGAGTTTACTGACCCGTTTTGTTTGCTATCGCTATATGTCTCACTAGTTCGATCTATTTTGGAAACATCAGCCATAATATGGAGTCCTTACACTGATATCTGGACCAACCGGATTGAATCAGTTCAAGCCAAGTTCCTTCGTTTTGCTTTGAGATCTCTTCCTTGGCGTGATCCTGTCCAATTACCGCCCTATGCCAGTCGATGTCGCTTACTTGGCATTGACACACTAGCAAAAAGAAGAGACGTATTCAGGGCCGTATTTGTAGGAAAACTGTTAGCTGGCGAAATTGACGCTCCAAACATCCTTTCTGAAATCAACATAAATGTGCCCTATAGAAATTTAAGAATGCGAAACTTTCTGCGCCTCTCATTTCATCGTACAGAATATGGTCAAAACGAACCCATCAGGGCGATATGTGACGTCTTCAATAATGTATTTGACTCATTTGACTTCAATGTATCAAGTGTTACTTTCAAAAATAGACTTAAGCGAATATTATAATTTGTTAGCATTAGGTTCGATTTTCTGTCAGAGCTAAGTTAAGTAGTTTCATGTTTCATCTGTAATAATAGTATGTTGTATTGTTGTTAGACTCAGAGACGCTCAGAGAAAGAAAAAACAACGCCAGTAGTCAATGAAGTTTTGATTTATGCTCAGAATTTCAACAGGATGCGCAGTGCACTCAAAATTAATCACATTAATAACAGAATAAGTGGATGTTCATACTCAATCATCTTAGCAACGGAAACGAACTGGAACGAAGATATTAAAAGTGAAGAAGTTTTCAACAGTTCCTTTAATGTGTTCAGGAGCGATCGTGATTTATCACTATCTGATAAGAAATCAGGTGGAGGAGTGCTTGTGGCTGTTGGGGTTCAGCATGATTCTGAGCAAATCATAACCCAGAAACATGCCGAATTTGAAGATGTCTGGGTTAAAGTTCTGTTGAAGGGTGAAATCCATATTTTCGTATCTGTTTACTTTCCACCCCACTTTGCCAAAAAGCAATCATATGAAAAAATTTTAAGGACGGTAGAATTAGTGAATGATGAGTCCCACACTAACTCAAAAATTCATATATATGGAGATTTCAATCAAAATGATGCTGATTTTATTGTAAACGATGATAATGAATCGCTTTTACTTCCTGTAGTAGGAGAAAACGAAACACTGCAATTTATTTTTGACGGTTTTAGTCAACTTGGATTAAATCAGGTAAACTCAATCCGGAATGAGCAAAACTGTTTTTTAGACTTTTTATTCACCAATTGCACGGAAGATTTTAGTGTTGACAAAGCAGAATATCCCTTATGGAAAAATGAAAAATTTCATACTGCAATTGAGTACTCGCTAATGATTGATACCGAGAGATCACGACCCTCTGATAATGAGCCTGAATATAAATATGACTTCACTAAAGCAAACTTTGAACTAATCAATCGTAAATTAACTGACATCGACTGGCAATCACTTCTAAAAAATGAAATAGATATGAACAAAGCGGTTGATAATTTTTTATCATCACTGTATAGTGTTCTAGACTCAACTGTACCAAAATCAAAAAAGAAAACGGTTAGCTCAAAAGATCCCATTTGGTTCACCAGAGAAATCAAAAATTTAAAGAATAGGAAACAAAAAGCTCATAAAACTCACAAAAAACTTAAAGACCAAAGAAATTTGGACAAATATTTGAACATTTGTGATGAACTGAATACTAAAATATCTATTGCGTATGAGAACTACAACACAAGGGTGGAAAATAACATTAAATCAGACCCAAAACAGTTTTTTAAATTTGCAAACTATAAAATGAAGTCTAATAACTTCCCATCTCGCATGCAATATGAAGACTGTGCCAGTACTGACTCAAAGCAAATCTGCAACAAGTTTGCGAGTTTTTTTCAAACCGTTTATAAAAATAGCGACGAAGTCAGGGACTTTGAGTATTTCTCGCACTTGCATGAACAAATAAATAACGTATCTATTAAGCAAATAACTGTTCAAGAAATCCTCGCAACACTAAAAGAACTGGACGCTTCAAAAGGACCAGGTCCAGATGGAATTCCACCCTCACTCATGAAAAATCTTGCTCCTGCCTTCGTAAAACCCTTGTTTTGGCTTTTCAACTTATCCCTTACGTCCGGACAGTTTCCATCAGTCTGGAAAAAATCTTTTCTTATACCGATTTTCAAGTCAGGTAAGAGATCTGACATCAAAAATTATCGTGGCATTGCAATAATATCATGTATTCCTAAACTTTTTGAAGCTATCGTAAACCAAAAAATATTTAATGATGACACCCCGTTAGGCATATAGACGCGAGGCATACGGACGCGAGGCATAGTACGCTAGGCATAATGGACGGCAGGCATACGGACACGAGGCATATGGACGCGAGGCCGAATAGACGCAAGGCCGAATGGACGCGAGGCCGAATGGACGCGAGGCCGAATGGACGCGAGGCCGAATGGACGCGAGGCCGAATGGACGCGAGGCCGAATGGACGCGAGGCCGAATGGACGCGAGGCCGAATGGATACAAGGCCGAAAGGACACAAGGCCAAAGGGAAGTGATGTGGAATATGTTATTATCGTCATCATCTACACAGCATTCGATAACATGTATTTCGCTTCAAAGTGTCATTTATAAAGCAATACACTCGCGGCCTTCGGCCGACTCGCTGTTCGAGCGAATGCTGTCCTTACTCGCTACCGCTCGTTCGGACTTAACTAAGGGAAGAAAACTCTGTTTGAGTAGACCTAGCAAACCAGTAAATCAGTCGTTTGGGTGCGAGAGGCCGCCGCTTCCGACGGCGGGTCGGCGGCCGGCTCGGACTGCGGAAACCACGGCGGCTTAGTGCCGCCTCGTTTCCTTGCCCTCGATTATGCGTCTTCGCCGCATGATTTCAAGAAAGGTATTATACCCAACTTAAACTCTGTAGGAATATAATAACACCTGAACTACATTATTGGATCTCATGCGATCGTACAACATCGCATTCGGCCTCGCGTCCATTCGGCCTTGCGTCCATTCGGCCTCGCGTCCATTCGGCCTCGCGTCCATTCGGCCTCGCGTCCATTCGGCCTCGCGTCCGTTATGCCTTTTGGCAGTATGCCTCGTATCCATTATGCCTCGCATCCATTATGCCTCGCGTCTGTATGCCTAGCATACTATGCCTAACATCCATATGCCTAGCGTCCATATGCCTCGTGTCCCGTCCCCATATTTAATCAGGTAAAGAATCGCATAACGTGTAACCAACATGGTTTTTACAAAGGGAGGTCTACGGCTACCAACTTACTTGAATTTGTTGATTTCTCTCTTGCGTCTATGGACAGAGGCAACTTCGTGGAAACTCTATACACGGATTTTAGTAAAGCTTTTGACAGAGTAGATATTTCCATGCTTATGTTCAAATTAAAAAAACTGGGATTTGAGTCAGGCCTACTTAAATGGATTGAATCTTATTTGACGAACAGGACACAAACGGTTAGGTTTAAGGGACACCTTTCTGTACCAGTAAAAGTGACATCTGGAGTTCCACAAGGCTCCCATTTAGGCCCTTTGCTCTTCATTTTATTTGTTAATGACGTTACCCTTGTGTTGAATCGTCTCAAAGTATTGATATATGCCGATGACATGAAACTGTACATGGAAATAAAACACAAATCAGACATCCAACAATTCCAACAAGAGGTTGACATTTTCTACATTTGGTGTAAAAAAAGTCTTCTTGATCTCAACGTAAAAAAATGTAATATTATATCCTACACAAGAAAAAGAAATCCTGAACATGCCAGTTGCACTCTTACACATCAAGTTGTAGAAAGGTGTTATCAAATTAGAGATTTAGGAGTAATTATGGATTCTAAGTTAACATTCATTGATCACTACAATACGATCATCAATAGAGCCAACAGTATGCTAAGTTTTATAAAAAGGTTCAGTTATCATTTCGTAGACCCGTACACTATAAAAACTCTCTTTGTTACATATGTTAGATCTATTTTAGAATACTGTAGTGTTGTTTGGTCGCCTTATCAAGACGTCCATTCCAATAGAATCGAATCCGTACAAAAACAGTTTTTGTTATATGCACTAAGAAAACTAGGTTGGAATTTATTTCCTCTCCCTTGTTATGAATCGCGTTGCATGCTTATTAATATAGAAACGCTTGAAAAAAGAAGAGAAATTGCTTCGGTAACTCTTGTCAACGATTTAGTTTCACAACGCATAAGTTCGGAAAATTTGCTTGGAAAACTCAACTTTTATGCTCCTACACGCTCATTAAGAACGCGAAAAATTTTCGTATTAAATTCTTATAGAACAGAATATGCCATGGCCGGGCCAGTTAATAGTATGATGAGTCTTTACAATAAATATTGTGAAGTTATTGATTTAACGATGTCACGAAATGCTCTTAGAAAAATATTGAACACTAGAATTACATAACTATATTTGTGATGTTAGCAATAGTTTTTAAGATGTAGTCTACTATGATTGACGAAATAAATAAATGAATAAATTTAAAGCATGTAATACTCGATCAAAAGATGGTGGGGTTTTTACGCGCATTTGGGTGTTTCGCAAGGAATTTCCCAAATGGGCTTTTCCCCACCCCCCCTAAATTTCATTAAGACCAAAAAGGTCAGATGATATAATTAAATAAATACAAATACAAATACAATTTTGTATGAGGGATCCACTTTTTCAAAACTCATTCTCCATAGATGTTTAGTTGACTCCTCAAATATATTGATATATTGTATTTGCCGAAAATTTTTCTTGGGAAAACTGAAGTCCGTAAGGCGTTACGATGCTTTTCTGAAAAGTTATTTACCTCAAAATCATTGCATATTCGACGAACGGTTCAATATAAATGATTTCACAATCATCTCTGGCAACTCTGGCACCAATATAATACTTTTCCATTTGAGGCTGGGCCGCTACGAAAGAGATTCTACATGTTACTAGCAGGGAGATTGGAATGACCTTGAACGTTGCACCAACACCAATGCAGCGAGTTAAGTGTTGACACATGCATTGCAGCTTTTGGTTGCATGCTCGAATGTTCTCCTGCAAGGACACATGCAAGCGGATAACTGTAATTTATTGAGTTACTTTTTTGGTCCAATGCGCGGAAATGAGTACTTGTGTCTATGATAGCAAGTTGCTTGGTTAAATCATATTTCATCAAAATTGAGGGTAGTAAGAGTTATCTTCATACCTACAACTGGGAAGCATGATATTCATACCAATTGGTGTTTCTTGGGTTTTGTTAAAGACAATGGAAATGTGCTGAAAGATTTCATTCATTCATCTTATATGCAAACATAACCGCTTTCGAAGTTCCAGTTTGCATATCAAGCTGGAAAATCCACTTATGATATGAAAAATTGAAAAGTCACTTTCAGCTGAAAACCCAAATTAGTCCACCTAGCGGTTAGACCCAGCCTTTCTCATTCGAACTTATTATTTGTTAAAACAGATTTACACGAACATTTTAATTTTCAGAAAAACAACACCTTAATAATATTTGCTGGATTTATTTTTCACTCTAAATAACAAATTTTCGGTAGCCAACAGTGAAACTATACCGAACATTTAAAACATAACATTCAAACACATATGAACATACATCAACACATGCAAATAACATGAAATAAACTGACATGACTTTTAATTTGACACTAATTTTGTGGAAATCGGTCCAGCCATCTCTGAGAAAAGTGAGTGAGTTCAAGTAATCTTCCAAATAAGTTTCTTTTTATAGCTGGATTTCACATTTTCAAACATAGGGGAACAACGGGCGATACGGTCACCCTAAGGAAATCATTCATTATTCTGCCCAAAACACAACATTTCAAGCAACGATATTCATAATGTTCGACGTTTACTAATGCTTTTCATAAAATAATGCAAACCTTTGCTTTTAGAGTGATTTTATATTAGTTTTCACTAAAATAAAAACTGTCTCGAAAACCACTATTCACCTAAGGATTGAAGATTTTAGCACGAAAACTGTTTCAATTTACCGGTAACTGTAAATTTATTCCAATAAATGAATTTTTTTAACTCCGTAGTCACCTCAGTATCACATAATTTTTGTTTACAAAATGGCTCCGGTGTGTAGGATAAATCAGCCTAGAGTGGAACCCTTTGAGGTTTTAAGCGATTTTTCATTCCGAATCTTTATTTGTGCAACCAATTGTATATCTATATTACATACCTACTTCTTGTCTGAAAACACCCCTCACTTGAAACTGTTTATTAAAAATGATGACAAATCAAAAAAACAACTTCGTATGGACAAGATAATAAAATCGCATCAAATCAGCCATCGTATGTACCAGGAGGTCCACTGTTTGTCAATTAACCCTAATTACAACGCAAAACGAAACCGTCTTCTAACACATCTTTATTGCATCAGCATGAGTGCAGTGTTGGAAGTTTCGATTTTATGATATTTTGTTCATTGTTGAGTAATTGCATAAAAACCCTGTTCTAATTACTTTTACAATTGAGGTAATCAATGGAATCACTGAAATATTTTGAAAACATTCAAAAGTTGTTCCATTTGCTACTTTGCAGGTAATGTTTCGTTCAGTTAATTTTGAAGATAATCTATTCAACCGCAAAACTGGCCACAATGTTATTCGCGATGGTTGTCTTGACGACAACCAACCAGTGTAAACAAAAACATAACTAGAAAAGTATTGCCGCTAGAGAAAATGGGCCGCAGCTATGGAGAATTCCAACAATGAAACTTACAACTATTCTGCAGTTGAAACAAAATATGAGGTACGTATATGCTCAAACAGCAAAGTTATTCGTTATAACACTATTTAACTATTTATTTTGAATATAGATTTCAGAATCTACAAGAAACCAGTTTTGTCATAGTTTGTCGATCACCGAAATGGAAAAAATAGCCATGGGACGAGTACTAACAAAATTCGTTCCAGAGATTTTAGGTTGCAGCTACGACAACCTGGAACTATTTAAAAAGTAATAGAAGTATCATTGGACTAGTTCTTCGTTCTTTATATGACCAATATGGTACTCGAATGGAAGAGGGTAGAATATCCGTAGACACATGCCATCAGTATTTATGCTATGCAGCCAACGGTTATATATATAAATATATTAAAAAATTAGAAAGACAAAACAAAAATGTAACAGCAACTGTTAGTTTGTTGTGAGACAAAGCTTTCAGGTGATGTTTTTTCGTTAGGTGTTGAAATAACAGTAATTAGAACAAAAATGATACTCTTAGTATCAAACCCATATCGAACTTTGTTACTAAGGTATCAGCTGTGAAAGGAATATGTGAAAATACTAAATCGTATCAAAACATGTTATTTCTATCTCGTGTTGATAGAATTTTGTAATTTTTTAGTTATGCTCTTCTGATTGGGATTCCACTGTGAAATGGTCGATATCGAAACCATAGTAAAACAATTTTTACTCGCAACTATGATTTACTCTCAAAAAGACTTCCATTGTCGAAAGTCTTTTTAATATCGATATGTGAAGAGTTGATATATAATCCTAATCATAAAATATACGCTTTTTTTTCTTAGCAATTTCTGAGGATGGCACCACCGCGCTTTTGCTAAAGAAAAATGATACCAAGAATACAGTCCGCCAATCCATCGAGAAACCCTAAAACATGTTTGGGTGCAGGATAAAAGCAGGAAACCTGATCATCGGTAAAAGCTTAAATATTGAAATTCAAGCTCTATTACATACTAGTAAGGCTAAAAAATGTCTCCTATTGTTGGTTAATGCAAATAACCATACGGATAATTTTCAAACTGAGGTGCACTACGATGACGATTTTTTTTTCAAAAGCATATTTCTAAGCAGATGTCCGATTTCTTCGAGCAGTATTTAAGTAAAAAAGTTTTTTACAATGCTATTCAGGGTAATATCTAGAGTTACCTGAAGTTCTCTGTTGATAAGTCAAATAGATGGATATTATAAAGTACCATCTGGTTTTCAGCGATAAATAAAGACACGATAAAAAGTCAAACATTTTGATAGGTCTTTTTATTTTGAAAAATCCTAAAATTCCAAAATCTTTTCCCCTCAATCAGATGAAAAAACTGAATGCAAGTTAATCTAGATTTAACCATTTGCTCCCCGTTCCCGTTGTACATAACAGGTTCCCTTGCCTGTGAGATGAGTTGATTTTTGAGGGCCGAATACACTCACGGCATGACATCGCTTTTCTGACGAAAATTGGCAGTACCTTCTTGAAACCTTCCAATGTGCCTTCTAGCCTCTACCACCTACGCGTCTACATGGAAGGCGCAATTGCGCCGTAGTGAGCTTCGCCGTGTGCACGCCTTCTTGTCGTCATGCTTCCCAATTTATGTTTTTTTATGTTTTTTGGAGGAAAAAATAAAACAATATACTTCTCGATCAAAACTCGAATAACCGGTTTGCGAAAAATGATACAACACGGCGTTGCCAGCACTTTCTCCAATAGAAAGCAGAGAGAAGGCGCCACAAAAAAAATGCGCCGTGTGGAAGGCACGATGCGTCCACACGGGAGGCTATCCTATATTTTGGAATAATATTCAAACAGTTAAGATTCCTGAGCGTCTTTTAATGCCAATGCACATCATCACACATAATGGGTTCAATTGTCCTCTAAGGTGAATTGATTTTCGGCAAAATTTGTAAACAATGTTTGACAGGTAGACAAAATAACGTACAGGATATTTATTACAGGCCTCATCCATACATACAACATCGCATACATAGACTTCACGAATACATAAACACAGAAAACACGATAGTATTGGTGCACTAGACACAATGGATTGCGAGAGGTTTCACCTTAAAGCTTACCGTCCGCTGCGCAGAAGGAATCATTCACATCATTTATATGTGGTATATTTACGAGTTTAATAACGTTTCTAATGATGATTTTTGTTTCAAATGAGAGTCAATGACTTCATGTCTCATCTCGCATGCTAAGAATGGTGAAAACATAAAATAACTGATGCTATCGTCGTTTTCTTAGACTGTTCATTTTGCGAACACAACAGAGGACCGTCTTGCCCAAAAGGTAAACAATTTTTTGGATCGATGTGATTTCCATAAAAATAATATTTTCACTAAGTATTCTTCACCCACATGTTTCAAATATGCTAAATTATTCCAATGTCATTGAGAACTATACTTTACTGAAGTTTTACCGCAGCATAAGCTTAAATTCGACACGGCAAAAACTACATCTCATTGCTTTGCTGTTGAGGGTGAGCTTATTTTGATTGTTTCTCAAATAATTAACCAATGTTTCAATCTACATAATATATCGAAACTCCCAGAATCCTGTTAGTATGTAACTGGCATAAATGATTTGTGTTACTTTTATATTATATAGAAATGAGTAACGGACCATCTTGCCCACCTGCACGTGTTGCCCGTTGTTCCCCTAACAGGCCCCCTAACCGTGAAAATCCGATTGCAAAAATCAATAGATCTCATGGGGCAACTAGACCTTCCATATGACACTAATTTTATTAAAATCGGTCCAGCCATCCCTGTGAAACTTGAGTGAGATTAAACAGTCTCCAGAACACGTTTCTTTCCACAACTTTTGAACCGCATGTCCAAACTTTATTAAATTCAAAACTCAAGTGTTTTCTAGGTAGCCCGTTCATCCAGCCATCTCTGAGAAAATCGAGTGAGATTGAAAAGTTGCACATACACACACATACAGAAAATGCTCAGCTCGTCGAAATGAGTCGAGTGGTATTAGACATTCTGCCATCTGGACCACTTTTATACGTTCGGTTTTGCCAGTGATTGCAATACCTTTCTTCGAGAAAGGCAAAAAACGCTCTTTGTTCTTTCTTGGATATTGAGGGTGCTCTTGGTAACGCGTCCTGTTTTTTAATGTCCAGTGCAATGAAGAAAATAGGATTCCACACGAGTATTGTTGACTGGATTCAGACTATGCTTGCAAAAAGATAAGTTGGGAGGTTCGTCTATCACAGTTAGGGCACCGGAAGGAGGTGTTCTTCCGCCACTTATGTGGTCTTTGGTGGTGAACGATCTTCTCAGTAGCTTAGAATCAAAAGGTCTCGAGGTTGTGGGTTTTGGGGATGACATAGTCATCTTGGTAAAAGGAAAGTTTGACGGCATAGTTTTGGAAAGAATTCAATAGGCTCATAAATACACCCAGTCTTGGTGTACAAAGGAGGGCTCTGCATTAATCCGACAAAAGCTGTAATCATACCTCTAACTAGAAAGAGAAAATTCAATCTAAGAACTCTCAAGCTTGGAAGAGTAGAAATTCCATTTAGTGAACAGGTTAGTATTTTAGTTTCGTTAGTTTCGTTAGTTTCGTTAGTATGGTGGCCTAAAACCAAAGTGGCCTTTGTGGACGCCGGACATGCTCGTTCCGGCATCTATAACATCTTGTCACTATTGGAAAACAATCAGAGCATCGAAAGAAAGCCCGGTGCCGGACGGCCGACGACCCTGAGCGACAAGAAGCTCCAAAGGATGCTAAAGAGGACTACCTAGGGAGAAATCAGTACATCGCTGCGTGCGCTTAGTCGGGAGGCCGGTGCAACCGGCCAAACAGTGAAAAATTGTCAGGAGGACATGGACATACATGTCAGGAAGCGGCAGCACCGTCCACAGGTTTCGGAAATGCAAGCAATGACACAGCGGCTGGATAAGTGGTCAAGCCGATTTTCTCGGCGAATCACAAAGGGGCGGGATAATGAACGATGAGACTCATTTCACCCTGAATGGTAACGACTGGCAGGGCACTTCATATTTTACTTACCCCACGAA